>NC_136816.1:70701060-70871060 GCF_951394365.1 Tetrao urogallus
GGTAATCATTCCATATACGCTCAGAAGTAAGGCATAAGAAGAGAACAAGGATTCCTGGGAATTTCTTCCCCTATTTTGGCAATACAGATGGCACAACAGCCATGCCCTGTTACTTCTAAAATGACAATATTCGGAAGACAGTT
Organism: Tetrao urogallus; assembly: GCF_951394365.1. NCBI lineage: Eukaryota > Metazoa > Chordata > Aves > Galliformes > Phasianidae > Tetrao > Tetrao urogallus. The sequence goes on from NC_136816.1 coordinate 70,701,204, forward strand.
CAAGATCTAACCATTTTCTACTTCACTACATTATAATATATTTTCTTCTTCTTTCAGATGACTTCTAAATGAACTGGGTTATTCTTATCTGAGAAGGTTTCTCAAGAAGACGGATGGAAGTTGCACATGAATTTTGTTTTCATTGTTTTCTCAAGGTAAAGAAAAGGTTTTCACTGAACGGCTTCTGCTTGAAATGTTGCTTTTGAATTGTCATGCTGGGACGAACAGAGAGTTAACAAAGCCCATGTCTTTCATTTCCTGGCACCTTTCATTCAATCCTTGCTTTCACAAAATCAAAGGGTTTCATTCCTGTGGTAAACAAGGAGCTGGTTCATCAAGCCTTACTCCTGGCATGTGGGTGTAACAATTGTGAGGCATAAGTAATTCTTGACTTTGGTAAAGTAAGGTGACTGAATGAATCACCGAATATACACATATATAGAGTAATGCAGCACACATACAAAAATCTGCAGATATGTCTGTAATTTTTTTTGTTCATCATCACCAAGAGTCACCTAATTTCCATGATTTCCATATTTTCAATTTCATCATCAATATGCAATTATGTTTCTGTGTGTTCTTTCCACCCTACGTGAGATCTTCTTTTCCTTTGTCTTCACACTGTATCAGTTTTGAACTTCCACTTGTGTTTTTCTTTCACTTCTTTAGAAATTCTGCTAAGAGATAGTTTTTCTTTCTCAGGTTTATATTTTTCTTGTCTTTCATAGTGCCTTTCCTTACCAAGTATGACAGTGAATATGACTAATCAGCTTCTTTCTTCTCCTACAGCTGAATGTTCGTTGAAAGCAAATAAAAGCTATTTAAATTACAGTAATGGCAATTATACTCCTATTCTGCAAGTGGTTGATCAAGATGACTTCCAGAGGTCCCTTTCAACCTCAATCATTCTGTGAATCTCAAAAAAATGAAGTTTATATTTCAATTATTACAGCAATGCAGGTTTCTAACAAATGACAGTCAACCAAGAGCAAAAATCAAGTACAGAAACAGATGAATTAAAATGTGCTTTACTCTAAGTTTGTCAGAGATGCAAACATAAGCTATGAAGAATGTATAGTACTTATTTAACTCTCCAATTATTATTTTTTTTAATCATTTTTACCCTAAAAATTATTTGTGTTTTCACACATTATGCCAGAGATAAACTATTTTCCAAGCCTTCGGAGGAAGCATATAACCATTTATAACCATTCCTAAATGTCTACTTTATTCTTTCTTTGACTTGGTCACAGTGGAAGTACTAGAATCCTAAGAAAGTATTTTACAAAAGCAAACTTTTATTTTACTTGTTCAGTGGAACACCTCACAGAAGTAATCTCAAGAATGCTTACACTGGAAAGCCTATTTTGCTCAATTCTTTAAGATTTGCTTTAAAAATCACCTTCTTAGGAACTTAAGACTTTTAAAATTCAAAGCTGCCACTACGGTCTCTAATGTCATATGGTTTCCAGCTGTAAAACTCATTTGTGTGTGTACAAGAATTAAAATAGAACATTATTGCTATTAAAATTCGTCTCAACCCCTGCAGGTGATATACGATGATCTGTCTGATTTTTGGGTGCGGAAGTCAAAGAGGCAGAGGTCCCCAAGGAGCAGATGATGATTTGCTTAAATAAACAATGCTAATGTGCCCCAAAGAAATCTGTGATCCAAGCAATGAAGGTGGATAGAAAGACTACTCAGAAAGCTTAGCTGTGCACTTCCAGATCTTGATGATGCTGCTGATTTTCTAATTAAGTCATTTCTGTGTCAGACAGACCACTGAGCTCGGTTCCAATCGTATGAAAGTCTTTCTATGCCACTTATGTCTTGCCCCCTGACCCTTTTCTTTTTGTTATTATTACTTCCTTTGAAGTTTATTTAATACCAGCTTATTTACAGCACTTTAATCTTTATGTCTTCTGTACAAAGTATTTACTGGAATGGTTAATAAATAATTTTAAGGAAAAAGTGATAAGTGACACCAGTAGATATCAGATGCATTTATTAAAATAGCACTGTAGAGTCACAGATGGATGAATGACATTGTTATTACAGCTCCCCTCTAGCTAGTGCTCCACAATCTCCATTGATGATAGAGGCATGGCAGAAAGTCTCTGCTCTATGATAGTTCTCAAGAAACAATGTTTATAATCTAAACAGTTTTTGTCAAAACACTGAATATTCTCCTATGCCTTTGGCTTCATATTAAAATTTTTAATCTCAAACGGTACTATTAGTTAAATTTGAGGAACTCCAGTGCTCTTTAACATCTTTACCAGTGACATCGGTGATGGAATTGAGTGCACCCTCAGCAAGTTAGCTGTTGACACAAAGCTGAGTGGTGCAGTTGACATGATGGAAGGAAGGGATGCCATTCAGAGGACCTCAGCAGGCTGGAAAGGTGGGCCAGGGTGAGCCTGATGAGGTTCAACACAGCAAAGTGCGGAGTTTTGCACTTGGGCCAGAGGAATCCCAGGCATCCATACAGACTGGAAGGAGCAGTCCTTGAGAGCAGCCCTGCAGAGGACCTGGGGGTCCTGATGGATGAAAAACTGAACATGAGCCATCAGTGTGCCTTTGTGGCTCAGAAGGCAAATGGTATCCTGAACTCCACATCAGAAGAGGGATGGCCAGCAGAGACAGGGAGGTGATTGTCCCCCTCTACTCTGCTCTTGTGAGGCCCCATCTGGAGTACTACATCCAGGTCTGGAGCCCCCAGTACAAGAAAGACAGAGAGCTGTTAGAGACGGTCCAGAGAGGGTCACAAAGATGATCAGAGGGCTGGAGCACCTCTCCTACGAAGACAGGTTGAGGGAGCTGGGCTTGTTCAGCCTGGAGAACAGAAGGCTGCAGGCCGACCTCATTGCAGCCTTTCATTATCTAAAGGGAGAATACAAACAGGAGGGGAATCAACTCTTTTAAAGGGTAGATAACTGCAGGACAAGGGGAAGTTTAAGCTGAGGGAGGGGAGATTTAAGTTGGATGTCAGGGGAAAATTCTTTACAGAGAGAATGGTGAGATGCTGGCACAGGCTGCCCAGAGAGGTTGTGGATGCCTCATCTCTGAAAGTGTTCAAGGCCAGATTGGATGGGGGCCTGGGCAGCTTGGTCTAGTATTAAATGGGGAGGTTGGTGGCCCTGCATGTGGCAAGGGGGTTGGATCTTGATGATCCTCGAGGTCCTTTCCAACCCTGGCCATTCTGTGATTCTGTAACTTCAGCAATTAGTCAATAAAGAAACTATGAGAATACACATTTCCTTTCGAGATTCAAAACCAAGAATATCTCTTCATACTCTTTCCTCAAGGAAAATGAAAACAAGTCTAAAACTTTAAGATTTTTGAACTGTAAGTGGTTCTTAAGAGCACCTGTCCTCCCATCTCACACAGTATAAAACAGAGAATTTCAAAGGACGGCATCAAGTTCTTATCATTATTCCAATATTCATACTCTCAGAGATTCATCAAAGTTCAACATTAGACAACAAAGACAACATTAATAAAAAATAAAGCCCACTTCTTTTCTTGAGGATGACCTTTGTACATATGGTCTATCTTTGGTCTCCAACTGAATTTAAAGTTTCACCCAAGATGCCCAAATTACCTCATGTTAGACGCAATTAAAGAAAATCTGATTATATTTCTTCTATTTGCCACTACAGAGAACAAGTCTAAAGACAACACAGAAACAAAAACAGAAAAAGAAAAAACAACAACAAAAACACACAGAGAGTTTGGCTTTAACTTTCCCTGTACTTTCGTCCTCCTTGAGATCACCTCCATTAACAAAAATATTAATGGTGCTATAGAGCTTTCCTAACTATTTCTGGAGGGGAAAAGGGGATTATTTGATTCCTTTTTTATCACAATTTATGTCAGTATAAAAGTTATAGAGATTGCCAGAAACTAAAGGAACATGATGTAGAATCACGGGAAAAGTGTAAAATCAATATTGCCAGGTGTTTGAGTGCTGCACTTGGCAGCCACTTTCTAATCCATAGTCAGTGCTGTATTTTATGTATATAACTAAGAGTGTGCTGTTAGATAATCTTCAAACTCAAATAGCCTTCACCAGAGCTATGATTACAAAGGAAAAAGGACTTCTCTGTTTGATGTGTAATGAGGAATTTTGTGACAAGTGTCCATAGGCTTGCTGCAGCCTCTGAAAAGGAGTGAGACATCTCCAGACTGCACAAAGTCTACAGAAGTGGTTTTGTTTTTTGACATTAGAAGAGATCAAGGACAGTTTTTCTCATAATTTAGATATCTAATTTGCAGAGATGTATCCAGACTCAACAGTGGACATTTTTATTTATGGGCATACGTCTGTCATAGCAGATTGTCAGGAGGGAAGCCTTTGTTCTCCTTCTCTCTCCCTTCTTTTTCAGAAATCCTGGAAGAAGACCAGAATTAGATAAAATCATTCTTGTATGTACATTCCTTGGTTCCTAAAATATACACTGATTTAAAATCTGTCTGGAACTTTTCACCACCAGAACTGTGAATTACAGTTAGTTGTGTGTCTTAATGTCAGATCAACATCTTGGCAGTAGAGAAGGTCATTTGACTGTCAGTGGGAAAAAAATAAATAAATAAACAAAACACTGAGGACTGGAATCCCCAAAATATTTAATGTATGTCTTAGAATCAACAAAGTTGCTAAGCAGAAGAGTTGGTGATGAGTGGTCTCTGATCCAATTTTCCTATGAAATATTTGCAATGGGATTTCATCCCACATTTGGCTGTAAAGCAGGTCAGATCCTTTCTGTTTTTGATTTTGAGTAGGAATAAACTTCTTGCCATTTAGAGGAGTCTTATGTAAATCTCATTTGGCTCAGTTCAAGTGAATTTCAGGGAATTTTATCAATTTCATAGCTTTGTTTGCTCTGAGTTTTAGATTTAAACAAATCTAAGATTCTAGGCTTGTTGATTCTGTTTAGGTGGTGACTGCAGTTTGATCATCACCTTGTTTTGTTAATACAGAAAGTACATGTATACCCACTCTCACGCACACAAACAAAGAAACAAACAAACAAAAAGAAAACCCATGTGTACACTTGTGTGCGTTTGTTTTATGCTTAGCTTGTAAGTGTATTGAAGCAGGTCCTATGCTTGTACAACTTATAGTTAAACTAAATCCAGCTGCAGCTCTTTCTTAAGCTCAACAACAATACAAGTTCAAATGCAAATGCAAATGTAAATAATAATAACAATAAAAAAATAATAATAAATGCTGTTATCTTTCCTCATGCCAAGGGGCATTCTTAAAACCATTTTGTTGGCATTTTTCTTATGTGTGCATAATATTGTTATTTATTATTACTGCTATGTGTACTGCTACTACTGACATGCATAAAAATGTTATTAATTAAAGGACTTTTAAAACTTCTTGTGTCCTTTGTATGGGCAAAGTTTATGATGCTGAAAAGATGCTAGAAGGCTATATTATTATTCAGACTTTGTTGAAAAAAATCTTATAATTCATGCTTGCTACCATATTTTTGTTGGGTGAAATTGTATTGAAGTACTTTTAAAAACAACACAAAGAATTAAGGCAGCATCCTTTAATAAGTTTTAGACTATCCACTGAAAACCTAACTATTTGTCATTTGTGGGTTTTAGCTTCAGGAGTTCCAAATTTAGTAAGCTAAGCGAAAGGCTTGACTGATAGGCTAGTCTCAATAGGCTCCCTATACACTAAACGGAGGGAGATTGCTTCAGAGAGCCATGTAGATCTAAGCAAGACCCCTGCAGGAGTCTCTCAAGCTACAGAGGGAGTTAAGCATTGGGACTTCCATTAGCTGACTCAGATAGGTGTGCAAAGCTGGGTAAGAAGTCTCATCTGGTGTGAATCAAAACTGAGGTCTTCAGTGTTCCCTCGTGCTTGTCCTTTGAGATGGGCTTGCCTAATGGCAGTTACTGACCTCCTCTGAGAAATTTCTTTGTAAATGGCTGAGGAAAGATGACAAAACAAATGTTTGAAGTGTCAAGGCAGCTCACAACCTAGATGCAAGGAAAAGTTGGGATGTTATGCCTAAAACACCATTTCATGCTTCCAAGAAAGTGAAGGCTGCTTGTTTTCAGCTGTGTTTGCACTAGATTTGACTGTTAGTATGGACACTTTCAGCAGCTTTCTTGCCAACCTGCTTTGTCAAACAAATAAAGCATCTTTACTGCACCACCTTACCACAGCCACTATTGATTCACTTGCATGTTGCTACCTCAGTAGTAAAAGGCTGCTAGGATTTACTCCCTCTGTACTTCCCTTCTCCAGGCAGTCATTACTCAGTACAAAAACCCTTTAACCTGGTAAAGTTGCTACTCTTGTTAATAGTGCTTTAGCAAATTATTGATCCAAATGATGAGAACAGGAATCATTTGCTCCTTTAGCACAATGCACAGTTGAATCTACATTCTGCCCCAGTAATTTCCTCTATAGATCTTTCAATGGGACTAGACAAATGGATAATAAAATAAAATAAAATAAAATAAAATAAAATAAAATAAAATAAAATAAAATAAAATAAAATAAAATAAAATAAAAAGATAGCAGGCTGTCTGAGGTTCTGAGGGTGATGGTGCACTTGGACGAATCTGAACTTTGGTTTCTATTTGAAAATGATTTTCTATTTGGAGATTATTATTATTACTATTTTAAGGCAACAAGATAGTTTTCTAGTCCTAATGAAATCGTAGAATCATAGAACGGCCTGGGTTGAAAAGAACCGTTATGATCATCAAGTTTCAATCCCCCTGGTATGCTCAGGGTTGCCAACCACCAGACAAAGCTGCCCAGAGCCACATCCAACCTGGTCTTGAATGTTCCAGGGGTGGGGCATCCAGAACCTCCTCAGGCAACCCGTTCCTGTGTGTCACCATCCTCTGACTGAAGAACTTCCTCCTAATATCTAATCTAAACCTCCCCTGTCTCAGTTTAAAACCATTCCCTCTTCTCCTATCACTATCCACTCTCATAAACAGCCATTCCCCCTCCTGTTTATTTGCTCCTTTCAAGTACTGGAAAGCCACAATGAGGTCTCTCTGGAGCCTTCTCTTCTCCAAGATAACAAGCCCAGTTCCCTCAAGCCTTCTTCATAAGAGAGGTGCTCCAGCCCTCTTAGTGGCCCTCAAACAACACATCGATCCAATGCAAAATCCACCATCACTCTCCACAACACCTGTGCAAGAACACCACAGTGACAATGGCTCCGAAGTAAAATGAGGAAATTTTGAAAAATAAATTTCCTACCTTATTAAGAAATTTAAGCTGGTGTTTAATTATTATATGTTGCCCACTATCATGTCTTGATGTATCATGTAAACTTCTTTACACACTGTGTTTCTCTTTGCCACTTTAATCAAACTATATATTCACACTGATCTGCTCAGTATGATGTCCAAATTGATTTCTAGTTACCTAAAAATAAGCAGATTGTTTTTTATGTCAGCCAAAGAAACACATGTGCACATACCTCTATGGTATATACTGTGAAAATCTATGGTTTCAATTTTTTATCAAATCACTGTTTTTTTTGGACTTGTGTACTTTGTTAATATTACGTGTAATTAAAGTAATATGTTCTGCAAGCATTTATGCTGAATACCATCTTTTGCATGAATATTTATTTTGAAATCAGAAGTATATATTTGAGATTGGTCTTAATCAGATATAATTTCATCTGTTTTCCCATTACTGCTCTGTCATGTGACCTAAGCTAAGTTAAGCTTTAGAAGAGAGCCCCCCAAAATTAACAAAACCATTTTATTAGCCAGTACCATAGAATAAAAGGAGTTTTCTCTATCCAACTTCTCATATATAAGGGCAGAAATGGTGATGGATATTATTATCTTTTGCACCAGAGTTCAAACTACCAAAGCCATGGTATGTCAGACAGGAAATCTTCCTTCTTGAATCATGCTTTGTTCTGGTAGCAGGACAAAATGTAGCACCTTGTTCCATAACTCATTTTAGAGAAGGACTACTCTGCATAAAGAAAACACATGGAGAATCTCCCATCATCTCCGAAGTCATTTTCTTTTCCAAGTAAATACAAAAAACAGTTTTCTTGACTCTATTGCCATTTACTTTTAACTTCTTTGTTTCCAGACAAAGCAGTTGCTCCTCTACAGTCTCTGGACTAGGATGTTTAGTTTTCCTCCTATCTCTGGGAAGGTTATTATGATGTGTAATCATGCTAATCATGCTGATCCTTGCTTGTTCACACCCTGTGCCTGTGAATATTAGAATTCTTACCACATTATGGCTCAAAAAGAAGAAAAAAAAAACATCTATCTTAACTCTAATTATAGTCACACCACACTTCTGAATAAAACCACTGTTTATAAAGAAGTCCTTAGGAGATTTTTTTAAGAGTAAACAGAAATTTTAAGCTCTTATAGATAAAAGAATCTAGAACATCCTCTTGCATAAGAACCCTTATCATGTAGTTATTATAGAAATCAAATATTCCAACCTTCACTCATTTAAACTAAAGTGAAGTTTAGCCTAGATCTGATTTGAAGTTTGGAATCCCAGCATTGGAACAACCTTGCTCAGTCCAGGTGAAGGATCTTCAGTCCAACAGAGAAGTGAAATTTCAAATGTGTTCTTAAACTTGTCTGTGTCCTGCTGAAATCCACAACATTGAAAATTTTCATTTTTATATGCATTAGATTGGGCACTTTGGTATCTAAGTGAGAGTACATGGATTTAGCAGTTTAAAATTTATGTGCAAAATCCTTCAATATTACCATGTTTAAATGGCAATATGGATGCCTTCTTTTCTTTACATTATCTTTCATTCATTCATTAGAATGGGACTGTAGTAAAACCAGATTTGGAAGGAACAAAGGAAAGAGAAAAAAAGAAAAAAAAAAAAAAAAAAGAAAAAAAAAAAAACAACCAGCAACTAAAAAACAGAGAGAAAATATTTAATTAAGTCTTACTATTTAGAACAAAATGATTTATTCAATAGGCTAACAACTGTCAGAAACAGTGGTCATGACAATAGAAAGAAAAGGCTAAGCAAAAAGGCTTACCATGCATATGAGTTAAAGAATTCCCTTTTTTGAAACTTCAGTCAAAAATTCCTCATTTTCATTCAATGTTCTTTTTTATTCCCAGATGTAAATTTGGTCCACTTTTTTTTTGGTGAAGTATCAGATTATAAGCAAAGGCATTTGACCGTGGCTCCTTTTACAGATAGAAAGTTCAGATCATGTTTGTTCAGTGCTTTTCCTAACTCAGTATGCTGACATAATTTCAAATCATCCATTCTTGATGCAAATTTGATTGCAGAAACTGGAGATGCTCAAGTTAGGAGTTTAGTCTATTTTATAAACAAGACCAAATTGATTAGTATTACTTGATCAGTAGTGTAAGTGTATACTTCCTTAAGATTTGCAAGATATGCAATTTAAAACTAAACAAAGTGATTACATACCACATTTGTAATTCCTTATAGTAGAAAACATCCATACATTATTTTTTTTCCTCCATGATTAAGACTTTCTCAAAAAAACAAGAAATATTTCAGTTGTAAAAATTCAGCAACTTCAATTTAAAAAAAACATGCTCCATTAGTTTTTACAGAGATTTTAAAATAATACTAGAAAGGTGCTTCTCTAATAACCATTCTTTGGAAAGGAAGAAATTCTTGATCAGTTTTGACAGAGGTTATCTACAGATTAGAAAATTTCATACTAAGCACAATAAATGAATACAAACTGGCAGGATGCAGACAACAAAATCTACACCAGATCTGGAGGTTGATGGCCCTGCCTGTGGTGGTGGTGGGGGTGGGGGGTTGGAATTTGGAGATGTTTGACATCCCTTCCAACCCAAGACGTTGGTTGTGATTCTATGATGCAGACAGGTCCTGAGTGTATGTGGTATATGTGAATAATCTAGCTAATATTTTGAAGAGCTGATATCAGGAAAAAAAAAAAAGAAAAGAAAAAGAAAAGAAAAAAAAAAGAAAAAAAAAAGAAAAAAAAAGAAATATATATATATGTCTATGGCTGAGAACAGAAGCAGCAATAATTCATGTGTGTGTAACATATTTCAACAGCAAAGAAATTACAGCATATAAAAATACACATGATCAATATTCTGAGTCTTTGGTTGCTCTTTTGTTTGTTTGTTTGTGTCTCAAAAAACTTCATTTTGGTAGTATTTTTGCATATGAGATTTCAATCTACATTTTCTAGATCTTAATTTGTTAAGCATTATAGTTTCTGACTGCTACACCAGTTATTAAAGTTCAAGGGGACATCTCATCTTCTGGAACAATATGAGCTTTGCTCTCTGTAAAAGACAGAAAATTCTTTGAAAAGAATGGTCATAGGAGAAGTATTTCAGCCTGACAGCTGCTCTCATCAGTAACAAAACTACACGTTCAACACCATTTGTTTCACCTCATGAATCATTAGCATTATAAAAATGTGGCAATTTTCTTGGTCTATTTTAGAAACTAACAAGAGCAGGATAAAATTTTTGCCTTCTGAACAGTTTGCTTTATTCTATTGAGTTGCCAGTTTTACTTCACTTTTTGTTGTTGTTGTTGTGTTCAATATAAGTAGCTTAGAGCAGAACCTAAGAGCCTAAGTGAACCTCATGAAATTCAACAAGGCCAAGTGCAAGGTAATGCACCTGAGTTAGGGCAATCCTAAGCACAGATACAGGCTGGGAGGAGAATAGCTTGAGAGCAGCCCTGAGAAGAAGGTTTTGAGACTGTTGGTTGATTTGGAGATTCAACATGAACCAGCAGTGTAAGCTTGCAGCTCAGAAGGCCAGCTGTTTCCTGGGTTTCATCAAGAGAAGCGTGTCTAGCAAGTAGGTCAAGGGGATTTTGCCCCTCTACTCTGCTTTTTTAAGACCCCACCATTAGTAATGCATCCAGTTCTGGAGCACCCAACATAAGAAGGACATGGAACTGTTGGAGCTGGACCAGAGGAGACAGATGATCAGAGACCTAGAGCACCTCCCCTATATGGACAGGCTGAGATAGCTTGGGCTCTTCAGCCTAGAAAAGAGGAGATTCTGAGAAGACCTTATACTGACTTTCCAGTACCTGAAGGGGGCCTACAGGAAAACTAGAAGGAGGATTTTTATGACAGCAGGTAGCAGCAGCAGAAGAGAAATTGGTTTAAAACTGGAAGTTGGTAGATTTAAACAAGATATAAGAAAGAAATTCTTTACTGTTAGGGTGGCAAGACACTGGAACAGGTTGCCCAATGAGCTGGTGAATGCCCCCTCCCTGGAAGCATTCAAGGCCAGATTGGATGGCATTTTGATCAACTTGGTTTCAGGGAAGGTTTCCCTTCCTCTGCTGGGGGAGCTGGAACTAGATGATCTTAAAGGTCCCTTCCAACAAAAACCATTCTATGATTCTATGGCTTTAATAAACGTTAGGAAATATAAACATTTTTCTGCAAGCTGAATGCTACTTTCAGGTTATTTATATATATATGAATACAGGTTATTTATATATATATATAAATATATGTATTAAAAATTAAGTCATTTTTTTCTAGCTATTTCAGAGTAGAAACTCAATGTCAGGACAAACAAGGAAAAAAAAAAAAGAAAAACCTCACTCAAAGAACAGTAGCTGTTGTCTGAAAGGCAGATTAAAATGTTTTCAAAATGAAAAAATTTGAACAAATGCTCATTCCTCGTGTTAAAGCATGAACAGACCAGAAATTGAAGACAGATGTGTTCTAGAACTCATAAATCCAGTAGTAAAATGGGATTACTACAATTTAACGTCCAGGGTGATGATTTGGCAAATAATCCATTAGTTAAGATGCAAGTGATTATTCTTCATCTCATCTTGCAGCATTTTTCACTCTTGTCCTATGAATATTGCATTCAGCAGGTATTCTGTAGCCAAGCATGTATAGTAATATTTATTTAGTATATAATATAATAATATAATATAGTATATTATTAGTATAATATACTAAAATACCTATGGACTCTGTTCCCTTGATTGTTTACTACGTAGTCATTCCTGATTGAAAAAGATTAAGTTGGAACACTGATATGTCGTTTTTGTACTGTCTTTACTATACAAGTAAAGCACTGTTCTGAAGCAGTTCCATACCTAGATGAACTGAGAAAAAATTGAAGAATATATCACAGAATCACAGAATCACAGAATCACAGAATTGTAGGGGTTGGAAGGGACCTCCAGAGATCATCGAGTCCAACCCCCCTGCCAAAGCTGGTTCCCTACACCAGGTCACACAGGTAGGCATCCAGGCAGGTCTTGAACATCTCCAGAGAAGGAGACTCCACCACCTCCCTGGGCAGCCTGTTCCAGTGCTCCGTCACCTCACTGTAAAGAAGTTCTTGCGCATGTTTGTGCGGAACTTCCTATGCTGCAGTTTCCAGCCGTTTCCCCTTGTCCTGTCTCCACTCACCACTGAAAACAGTCCGGCCTCGCCATTCTGCCCCCCACACCTTAGATATTTATAGACCTGGATCAGGTCCCCTCTCAGTCTTCTTTTCTTAAGGCTGAACAGACCCAGTTCACTCAGCCTTTCCTCATAGGAGAGATGCTCCAGGCCCTTCACCATCTTCGTGGCCCTCCGCTGGACTCTTTCCAAGAGATCCTTGTCTTTTTTGTACTGGGGAGCCCAGAACTATATATATAGTCTCTCTAGCTATATGGATTAACACATACATGATAATGGGCTGATTAGCCTAATGAAACCAACTCTGAGACTAGATATACTGTCAGTAAATACATTAAGGAGTAGACATCTGAGAGGAAATAAAAAGTTCACATAGGTTGAAATCCAACTTATCACAAAACCAAATGACTATAATAAATAAATAAAGCTTTAAGATCAGAATTAGAACAGAGCTCTCAACAATTTGAGATGTTTTGTCCCTAAATGTCTTTTATTGGCTTCTAAAATGGAACTCAATATGAAAGATATTATGTGTCATGGTGTCAAAAGCAGGAAAGATTAGTTTCTACAATTCAAGAATGATCTTTTCTGCTTTTGTTTCAATGTATTCCCCCCATTTAGCACAAACAGGTGCCCAAATGTAAATCTGTATTCTCAATTATAAATAACCCTCAAAGAATATTAGCAAAGGCTCTGCAAACAACCATTGAATAGACTTTTATTTTTTCAAGTAAATAAGAAATGGACAGAAAAACAAACAAACAAAAAACATCGCCATGACAAACAACATGAAAAAATAAAGGAAAAATAAAATGAAAAAAATGTCAAAGGCACATGTCACTGTGTTATATTTACTGCTGGAATCTGAAAACTCTCTCTCATGACAGTGGAAGAACAATTTTAATAAAGCAGCATATTAAACTGTGCTCTTTTCCTAACAGCTTCATGTAAATATCCATTAAAACTTGAGAGTAGATTGCTCCATCATAATGTGGTTTACAATAATCTCTTTTTCTATCATAAGCTTTGCTTATAGATTCATTATCATCTATCAATTATATATATGTATATATAATTTTTTAAAATTAGAACAGTAAAAACCAGTCTCTATATTTCAGCTACTGGAGAGAAATTAAAAGCGTGGAAAGGAACAATAAAAAGCATAGCTAGAGTGGGAAAGATAAAATCTCTCTAAAATTTTTCATTTTATATTCCCTCTCCTTAATCTGCAAAATATCTATCCACATAGACAAAACAAACAAACAAACAAAAAAAAAAACAAAAACAAACAAAAACAAAAACAAAAAAAAACAAAAAAAAAAACAAGACAAAAAAAAACAACAAAAAAACCCACATACAAGTGACTCTATATAATTTTTGAGTTTTTGGAGGAAGAAAGAATGCTTAGAGGAAAATAGAAGGGAAAAAATGCAAAGAAATAAAATGGAGAGGGAAAGGGCATGGGGAAGGGAACGGGGAAGAGGAAGGGGAAAAGGAGGGAAGAACAGATAAGGGTAGGGAAGGGTAGGGAAGAGAAGTTATTGTCAGTTTTGAAATGATTTATTTTGGATATACTATTCTTTTATAAGTTTGTATTTATTGGACTCAATTTGTTTACATTTCTTATTATGCATGATTGATTTTAACTTTAGATAATTCACTATTATAATATGTTAAATCTGTTAATATAATATTGTTTCAAGGTTAGCATAGCCCTTAATTCCATACCCAGTACTTGGGAAAAAGACCACATTAGCTTTAGAAATTTCCGAAATAGGGCAAAAGTGTATCAAAGGAACTTTTTAATTGCAGCTCTCTAATTTAATTTAAAAGTATCAGATGCACAGGAGAGGAGAGGAGAGGAGAGGAGAGGAGAGGAGAGGAGAGGAGAGGAGAGGAGAGGAGAGGAGAGGAGAGGAGAGGAGAGGAGAGGAGAGGAGAGGAGAGGAGAGGAGAGGAGAGGAGAGGAGAGGAGAGGAGAGGAGAGGAGAGGAGAGGAGAGGAGAGGAGAGGAGAGGAGAGGAGAGAAACAGGCAGGGAGGAAGGGAGAAAAAAAAAGAGAGGACAGAGGGAGGGGAGGAGAAAAAAAGAAAAAAAGTTAGAGAAAAAGAAAAAATAAAGAAAAAGAAAAGAATGAGAAGAAAAGGAGCACAAATGAAAAGTCTGTAAATTCTTCATGTTGTCTTGCATGGCTTATCTGCTGTGATTTACTGTAGTGATTGTTGACTAGCTGACCACTGATTTCAGCACAGGGGTATAGAAGAGACAGATTGACATGGGTTTCATTAAAATTCAAGAAACTCAACTCCGCAGAGAGCATGACTAACTTCCTTATACATGACAAGAATCCCCACAGATGGTTCTTCACCCTTGCTAAAGGAATTAAGTCTACCAACAGAATCCCTGTCTATAAGCAGCCAATTCCCCAAATCTACAGGCTCATCTGCACAGAAATTCTTTATACTGTCATTCTTAAGTACCTTAGGGTAGCAGTGAAAGACAGGGAGCCAACAGGGAGTGCCGACTGCTGCCTCCACTACCCCTCAAGCATGCTGGTGGCATGGGGATGATGGGATTATAAAGTAAACATAATAAAACACAGTACTAGGGCATTCAGTGGCCACAGTATATTTGCTTCCTTATCTTTTCTCTGTAAGAGCTGAGGATGAAATTCTCATTACAACTGCACAGAGCCTGTGTATGAAATTGGCAGTTATTAAAACATTAAGACAGTCCACAACAAACAGTGAATTTAGTTTTCTAGACCAATTAATTTTCCCTTTTCATATAATACCTGTTTATTTTGTCTTTTTTCTTTTTTCTCATATGCTATACATTTTATCATCAAATGTCCTCGGACTCCTTGTCTCTCTTGCTATTGTGTTTACACACATAAAGCCTGTTAATAGCTAGCTACATTGTGTCACTAAGGATGAAGTAGAATAAGCTTATTATAAAGAAAAAAGAGAAAAAAGAGAAAAAGGAAGGAAGGAAGGAAGGAAGGAAGGAAGGAAGGAAGGAAGGAAGGAAGGAAGGAAGGAAGGAAGGAAGGAAGGAAGGAAGGAAGGAAGGAAGGAAGGAAGGAAGGAAGGAAGGAAGGAAGGAAGGAAGGAAGGAAGGAAGGAAGGAAGGAAGGAAGGAAGGAAGGAGGGAAGGAGGGAAGGAGGGAAGGAGGGAAGGAGGGAAGGAGGGAAGGAGGGAAGGAGGGAAGGAGGGAAGGAGGGAAGGAGGGAAGGAGGGAAGGAGGGAAGGAGGGAAGGAGGGAAGGAGGGAAGGAGGGAAGGAGGGAAGGAAGGAAGGAAGGAAGGAAGGAAGGAAGGAAGGAAGGAAGGAAGGAAGGAAGGAAGGAAGGAAGGAAGGAAGGAAGGAAGGAAGGAAGGAAGGAAGGAAGGAAGGAAGGAAGGAAGGAAGGAAGGAAGGAAGGAAGGAAGGAAGGAAGGAAGGAAGGAAGGAAGGAAAGGAAAAAAAAAGAGAAAGAAATCCATTTATTCTGTTTTTCTTTCAATCAAGCTTGCAGTAATTAAAAGGCAGTAGTGAGGGGAGAAAAATTAGGCTTTTGAATAAAGAACAAAAGTAGAATCATTAAGTAGGGACAGAAAGAAAAAAAAAGGAGCATCTGTTTCTATATGTAAAATAGATAAACTATTTGGAGGAACTCAGAAATAATAATTTTTAAGTATCTGATAAAAACAGAGAAACTAGAAAATCATGTGTCTCTCATGATATGAAAATTCCCATCTCTTCATCATCAATTGGATCTAACCCTTCTGCTGTAAGAGATAAATTTTCCTTATATCTGTTCAGACATGGTCTATGAGAGCTTAATAAGATACATTAACTCCATGCCACCCGGACTATTATGCATGAGCATCATACAACAGCTGCTGATTATATAATCACAATTCTCCGTGCAACAAGAAAGGAGTATCATATTTTTACTTTTTTTTTTTACTGACAGAAAACTTATGACAAACAATGTTCATATAAATTGTTTAATGATAGATCAACAATTCTCAGAAGAGACAATCAACCAGTGTAGATCTTCCACAAATTTGTGGAAGTGAATTAAAAACAAGATCATCTTTCCTTTCATCAAAGATAGGAATATAGAAATTATGTGGGAAGATTTGTCTATAAAAAAAAAAAAAAATGACAGCAGTGTACAAAGATAGTGAAGTAAAGTGTAAAACTTTACTACAATGCTCCACAAGCTATTTAGAAAATCCCATCTCCTTTTCTGTCAGTTTGTCATCTCTAGATAAGAAACAGCTAGATTATCAGTCCTTCGCAAGAAAACCAAGCTTACCTGTATAAAAGACCTTTATCCCAGAATACTTTTCTCAGCAATCGTAGTTTTTCTCTTCAGTTTCAATCTCAGAGAAATCATCATACCAGAGGAGATGTTTACCTGTCACTCAAAAACTATATGTGTCTGGCATGAAGAATCTTTTTCATCATGTATTTGCCACCAGAGATAAAGTGTGAGTCCATTCTAAAACAACAGTGGATGGCAGAATGTAGTATGAACTAGCTGATTTACTACAAAACTTGCTGTGTTGGCAGATGAATGGCCAACCAGCTTCTTAGCCACACAGGAAGAAGGGCTTCCTTGCAGCTTCAAAAATGGGCTTAAAGGCATGCAACTGTGGTTGTGGTTATGAAGATCTCAGTGGACAATGCCATCACTGCTTCGGAGTCCCTGAAACTAGCTGGATAGTAGGTCCTTCCTGTGTCCTTTTTCTCTATTAGGTATCTTATCAGTGTTTGGAGTTTGCTTTCCCTTGGTCATTTCTGCCAGTTTTTAAAGATGCTGCATCTTACACAAACTTTCCTTACTCTTCAAAGATTATTCTTCAAACAGAAGAAATCATCATCCTTGAGGCATTCTTAGTCAGGCATTACTCTATCAACATATTCCTCAATCAGAGAGCTGTATGAAAAACTTCATTTGTACAGGAGAGAAAAGCACTCAATTTCTAAGAAACACATGAGGGGTGTTTGCATTAAATATAAGTTAACCATAACACTAGCTATCTCTTGACCACACTGGACAATTATTGGCAAGCCTGCTTAGCCTTCAGGAAATAAATTCCGTTTTGGTCATGTACTGTGGAAGGTTTAAATGCCACTACTTAAGATCTAATCAGAAGAGTGTAAGAGAGCTCAAACTGACAAAATAAACAAAACAGAACAAAAACGTTTATTTGCTTACTTATTTATTTCCTTTGTAAGAGATTATTCTTTTACATCATTGTCTCAAAGCTTGCTGGGGACACAGATGGAAAAGTCCAAGCAAGTCCTGGGCAAGGGTTGAGAAATCTATGTCTGCAGAACACTGATAGACAAGGCCAGGGGCAATGAGAGAGAGATAAGCCGCAGTTTAATGGCCAGGAAGCAGTCTCTTGGTGTGGGCTTATCTCGAGGCAGATTGCCATCTCAGGAGGTGCTGCACATGACCCCAAACACCCAGGAATGCCATGCTGGCAGAAGAAGGATAAAAAGGGGACCTATAACAAAGAGGTTAGGTTTTCTGGCAACAGATTCCTCATGAAGAAGAACAGGTTTCTGACATGAGAAGCCTCACAACCTGCCTCTCCCCCTTCTGAATTTGTTCTGCACTCTACCAGCATGCTGAAGAGGACCTCACTGTGGAATTCCTGCGTGCTGACGGACTGTCCTGGGCCTGCTACCTGAGTCCTGCTGCTTCCTCCTGGACTGGCTCTGTGACTTCTTCCTGCTACCTGCTTGCTGCCCAAAGTCAGCCATGCTGCTGCTGTTCTCCCTCTGCTGCTTTTGCCTCGGACCTTTGAAACATCATGCAGAGGGACCTCTGCTGGATCCTGGTGGTGACTATCCCCGCTTTACGCAATTCTTGCTTCTTTCCTATCTTTTCAATCACTCCTCTTCCCCAACATCCTAATTCATAACAGTCGGTGTCCTTCCCTTCCCCATCTCCCTGATTAGGATTTATAATAGACTGGTTGGACCACCATTTGAACCCTTGTTTCTAAATCTCATGCTGGGTATACATATATTAAAAAGAACCTTCTCTCCCTCTTATAAATTAGAGCGAGACAGTGTTATAATGGTCCTGCACTAAAGAGAACAGCTGGACAATTTCCTTCCCTTCCCCATCTCCCTGATTAGGATTTATAATAAACTGGTCAGACCAACATTTGAACCGTTGTTTCTTAATCTCATGCTAGGTATATGTATATTAAAAGAACCTCCTCTCCCTCCTATAAATTTGAGCGAGACATCCTCTTGCTTCTTCATTCTTTGACTTTATTACTTGTTATCTAAATCATCAGTAGCTATGGCAAAGATTTTCTTTTAAAAATAAATTACAGTGAATATAAACTGTGTCATTTACTAATGGAGCCTATCTTGTTTCCAGAGAACAACAGACACTGAGTCACTAAATACTCCAAAAAGTGTTGTAAGACTACCTAGTGAAGAGGGCTCTATTTTCCTCTGTACAATTAGTTTTTGAGTAAGAAAAACAGAATGTGAATTTCAGTAGACTCCATTTCCATTATCTTCAAAGTAAATTCCATTGATCCGCCTATAAGTAGAGGCCATTATCCCCAAATTCATCTTCTTCAAATGGGCTTTTTGGGTCTCCATAATTTCTGTGTCATTAACTTCTAGGGATGAAATGCTGTCTAGGTAAACAATGTGTGTTTTTAACACTTCTGAAGAATCCTTCTTAAAAGTGCATATTCTTTTCTGGTAGGTCTTTTTTCTTTAGTTGTTCTCTCCACTTGGCTACTTTTATTATTTCCTATACTGGAGAAACTGTGTATTGCAACAAACCTCGTATGTCTCCTATTCATATTTCTTTTTTCTCACTCAGAAACATGTTTATATGTTTTCTTCCATTCCTAGGAACCTTCACTATTTCCACTTGTTTTTCAGGATCTCTGACAGACTTGTCATTCACTCCCTGCTTTTCCCAATCAGTGCTTCAGAAAACATTGCAGTAGATTACAATTCATTGCAATCAGGGAAGGTCCAATATTTCGTCCATTTTGGGAATTTCACTTGAGCCATCAGAAAATGAAAAGGCAACACTTTTCCCTCTGCTTTTTAGCAGAACAGACGAGAACACAGTACAACATTCTGAAACACACAACAAACCTGAGCAAGCAAACAAAACAGATGCCATCTGCCACAGTCTGTAGAGCATATTCCCTGCCAGCATTGATTCAAGATAGCCAGAATAAACTATTCAATTTAAATGCACTAAAGAAGGCGTGATTTTGTTTTTGTTGTTGTTGTTTTTTGTTTTGTTTTGTTTTTTAAATAATCTCATGCTCTAACAGTGTGTTCTTTGTAGGAAACAACCAATATGATCCACATTTATAATATTTTTTTTCATTTTGAGGATTCCATCTGGTGTTTTCCTTTGAGAACACTACGTACAGGTACTGGACTATTCTACATAATAGAAAACGAGGCCCTAGTGTAGGTAAGAACTTATACTGTCAATTTTTATTTTGTGGAAGATAAATTGGGAAATTCCTTTGTCCTGAATAAATGTACTCTTCTTACTATGAAACAGATTTCTTTAATGATGTGTAATGGGCCAGTGATATTTGGAATTCTGCTTTCTATCAAATAAAAAAAAAATATAAATTATTAAGTAGTTTATACTTCTGGAGAATCCTCTTTTGAACTAATAATTTTGCGCAATGACAGTTCAAAAACAATTAATTACATCACAGTGTTTTATCTCTAACAAATCAAGGCACACTCACAAGAGTGAACAGAGCTAAGAAAAGATTTTTCTTCTTTCTGACTTTGCCAGCAATATGAAAAGAGGAATGCATTTGTTATTACAGCAAGCAAAGTAAGTAGCTCACTCACATCACCATCACAACTGTTTTCATCCCTACAAAGTAATACAAAAAATCTTATAATTTTCTACCAAAAAAAACATGATGCCAACAACAACAAAATAAAACATAATAAACCAAAACAAAACAAATAACAACAACAACAACAATAATAACATAACAACATAGAGCCTAATTAAAAAATACAAAGGATATAGTAAATCCAAAATTAAAAGGCACATATCTGTATATTATTTACCTACCTAGAGATCAAAAAAATATTTATAGTGCTCTAATTAAACTGTATTCTGGGTACTCATCAACTTGTAGATTACTAATATAAGTCCATCTCTGCTCTATAAGAACTGTTAGTGTTTTGAACTTCGCTGATGTTTGTCTTTTTATGTAGAATCTTCAGTTCAACCTGATGTGTTAGCTAAGATGATATCACATTTGCATTATGTAATGAACTCATCTAGATAATTCTGAAATCCACCAACTTTATAATTTCTTGAATAAACCCTCTCTAGTCATGAATGCATGTATAAGGTCTGCTCCAAAATTAATGCTTCCTATTTTATTGCATTAGCCCACACCATCAGAACTGGATGTTGGTGGTATGGCAGTAGAGGCTTAATCTTCTTGAAAGTATTCAATTAAATTTTGTTGCCATGCAAGAGTTGACTGCAAAAGGGCGTCTTACAAAACGATGTCTGATATGGAAGTGCCTATGAAGCAAAGGTGTGTCACTTAATTTCTCCATGCAGAAAAAAAAAATGGTACCCATTGACATATGTCATTGATATACTGAAATACATGGATGCTTGCTGAAAATTTATGGAGATCAAACAGTGAATGTCAGCACAATGATGCAGTGGATAGAGCATTTCAGTAGTGATGACAGCAACGGTGGATCACCTCTACTGGCACAGATTATTATGAATGCAACATGCAGCTCTTTTTTATCACTGGTGAAAACAGCTAATGGCAGTGACTATGAAAAATATTGCTTTGTAGATGAGAATTTGCTGTATCAATTAGTATTATTGTGCTCTTTGTATCTGTTGTAGTTTCCATGGAAATAAGTAGGAATCATTCATTTTAGAGCAGTCTATATGTAAAAGCTTGAAAATCACTGCTTGCTTAGAACTGTCAGAATAAAATTGACATTTAAACTTAGCAGCACCATACTGAAAATAAATACATTTTCTGTGCACTCTTGGTGAAGACAGTATTTTATAGAATACTTTTCATTTATTTGAAAACATAAGTACTCAGAGATTTTGAGTATGTGCACGGTCATTTTTTAGCATCATATAGCACCAGGTTATGAGTACTCACCTCCCTGGTTTATATCAAATCTCAGATTTGGTGAAATTTTGGCTCAAAATAATTTAAAAACTGTACAGAATGTTCTTCGTGTTTTTTGTGGTTTTTTTTTTGTTTATTTTGTTTTTGTTGTTGTTGTTTGTTTTTTCAATTTATCCAGCCTTATATTGGCTATTCAGAAAGTGGAAGTATCCAAAATCAGTGATCAGCCTGATTATTGGTTGGTTTATCAAAGATGTTGTCACCTTGTCACTCCTTTGCGAAGCATTACATGCCTTATGTGCCTGTGGGAGCTATGGACATTCCAAATACAACTTTCAAATTCAGTAAAATATCTGTTGCAGAGATTGTTGTAGATCACACCAGTCATGATAATAAATGTCCTTTCATACAAGAGACAATACACATACCAAAGAAAAGTATAGCCCAAGTGGCAAAGAAAATTGGTCCAGAAAAATTCAGCTATTAATAAATTCCAGCATAGCTATATTCCATAATTTGAGAAAATATATATAATATTAATTACATAAAAAGTGCATTTTCTATAGAATATAAGAATATCTCCCAAGCCAATAATACAGATCTCTAAGTATAGAAAGAGGAGAGAGTGTGGATAATGATTAAGAACCAGAAAGAGACAACCACATTTAGGTGGTTCAACCAGAGGCCTCAGTCAAACATAGGACAGTAGGACAGAACAGAAACTAAATTTTTGTCTGAGAGGACAAGAACTTTCCGTCCCCTAGAATAGGAAAAAAAAAAAAAAAAAAAAAAAAAAAAAAGCAGAGGACGCAGGAAATCGGAATAGCTGAGATGTTACAGGCAGTGGAAGATGGGACATGTGGCATGGGAAGAATACAGAGATGTTCAACATCCATACATCCAGAGATGGGACCACGAAAGCCAAGGCACAGGTGGAACTAAATTTGGTGAGGGATGTGAAAATTAACAAGAGATTCTCCTGGTACGTTGGTCAAAAGAGACAGGCCAAAGAGAGAGTAACTCTCTGATAACAATGCCTCTTGACAATGGCAATGAGTACACCCTCAGCAAGTTTGCGGGTGACTCCAAGCTGAGCGGTGCAGTCGACATACTGAAAGGAAGGGAAGCCATCCAGAGGGACCTGGATAGGCTGGAGAAGTGGACCCATGAAAACCTGCGGAGGTTCAATAAGGCCAAGTGCAGGGTACTGCTCTTGGGTCAGGGCAATCCCAGGAATTTATACAAACTGGGGGAAGATCCGCTTGAGAGCAGCCCTGTGGAAAAACATTTGAGGGTCCTGGTGGACAAGAAGCTCGACATGAGCCAACTGTGTTCTGGGCTGCATTAAAGAGGAGTGGCCAGCAGGGAGAGGGAGGTGATTATCCCCCTCTACTTGGCTCTTGTGAGACCCCATCTGGAGTACTGCATCCAGGCCTGGGGCCCCCAGTACAGGAAGGACATAGAGCTCTTGAAGTGGATCCAGAGGAGGGCCACGAAGATGATCAGAGGGCTGGAGCACCTCTATTATGAAGAAAGCTTGAGGGAACTGGGTTTGTTTAGCTTGGAGAAGAGAAGGCTCCAGGGAAACCCCATTGTAGCCTTTCAGTACTTGAAGGGAGCAAATAAACAGGAGGAGAAATGGCTGTGTATGAGGATGGACAGTGATAGGATAAAACTGGTTTTGACAGGGGAGGTTTAGATTAGATATTAGGAGGACGTTTTTCACTCAGAAGGTGGTGACACACTGGAACAGGTTACCTGAGGATGTTGTGGATGCTCCATGCCTGAAGCATTCAAGGCTGGATGAGGCTCTGGGCAGCTTGGTCTGTTGGTTGGCGATCCTGCGCATAGCAGGGGGGTTGAAACTTGATGATCATAAATGGTCCTTTTCAACCCAGGCCTTTCTGTGGTTCTATGGCTCTATAAATGAGAAAGGAATACCGTCTTCAACAGATATGGAGTAGGCTGAAGCACTCAAGGAGTTATTTGTCTCATGCTTCCCACACTTCTCACAACCCTGAACACCAAGGCAATCTCAGAAGAGCAAAATATCTCCCACTGTAGGAGTACAACAAGTCCAAGACTGCCTCAGGAGTCTGAATGTGTAAAAGTCTATAGGGCCAGAAAGCATCTGTGTTCTGAAGGAATTGGCTGATATGACTGCCAAACACCCTCCATTATATGAAAAAAGCCATGCTGTTAGACTAAGTCCCTGGAGAATGGGAAAAGGGAAAGATTGCTCTCATTTTTAAGAGATGGGGAAAGGAAGACGTGGGGAACAGGAAGCTGGTGAGACTCGTATCTCTGCTTGTGAAAATCATGATATAGATCCTCCCAGACACTGTTAAGGCACATGAGGGATGAGGAGGTGTTCAGACACTACCAGCATGGCTTCACCAAGCATAGATAATTATCTGATCAATCTGCTGCCACCACAGTAACAACATTCATGGGCAAAATAATGGTAATTGATATAATCTACAGAGACTTGTTCACAGCCTTTGACATGGTCTCAGAGCATATCTTTGCCTGTAAATTAATGAGATATGGATTTGAAGGTTGGATAAAGAATTGACTGAATGGGCACAGAGCGTTTTGGTCTATGTTCTGGTGGAGAACAGAAGTAAACTTTGTCTCCCAGAGGTCCATCTTCAGACAGATGCTTTCTTAACATCTTTATCAATGACATGACAGTGAGATTGAGTGATGACATCAAGTTGAGTGCTGTAGCTGAAACAACAGAAGGAAGGGGCACTATCCAGTGGGACCTGGACAGGCACACAAGTGGGCACACAAGAATATAATGAGATTTAACAGTGTCAAGAGCAAGTTGTTGCACTTGGATCAGGGTAATCCCATATATGAAAACAGACTACAAGATGAGTAGATAGTGAGCAGCTCTGCAGAGGATGAGGGATCCTCTTCAATGAAAATCTGGACAAAAGCCAGCAGTCTTTGTTTGCAGCCTTGAGGGCCAACTGTACACTGTGCTGCATCAGAAGAGGGGTGGCCAGCAGGGCAAGGGTTAAGATTATCCCCCTTTATTCTGCCCTTGTGAAGACTCATTTCAGGTACTGTGTCCAGGTATGAGGCCCCTAGCACTAGAAAAACACGGAGCTGTTGAAGAGAGTTAAGAGGAAGGCCATGAATGCAATCAAAGTGCTGGAAGATCTGCCTTGCGGAAAAAACAAAAGCAAACAAACAAACAAAAAAAACACTTTGAAAGCTGGGCTTGTTCAGTCTGGAGAAGAGAAAGATACAGGGTGACTACGTTGTGGCCAACTGCATGAGGGGAGCTTATAAGCAAGAGGGATACTGACTTTTTACACACTGATGGTGATAGGGCAAAAGAGAGTGATTTTAAATTAAAGCAATTAAAACTTAGATATTAGGAGGAAAAAATTTACTCAGAGGGTACAGAGGCACTGGAATATATCGTCCTAAGAAGTTGGGTTGAGATGTTAACATCCCTGGAGATGTTAAAGGTCTCACTGGATGGGGCTCTGGGAAGCCCAATGTAGTGAATGGCAACCCTGCCTGCATCACGTGTTGGATCTGGATGATCTTTACTGTCCCTTCCAAGCTAAGCTATTGTATGATAATATGAATCTGTGGAGAAAAAAAAAATGAAATCTCCTGACATATGTTCCAATAGACTTTAACATACTTTTTAACCCTTTTTAAATTCTTTTAATTATTAACCCCTTTCTTAACATATATAATTTCCAAATTTTATTTTTTTCTTTTGTTGTTTTCTTGATGATTTCATTCTGAATATGAGTATACAGCTAGATGTTATTTTTGCCTCAACTTAAAAGAAAATGTGTAAACTCTTGTAAATTTTATATTTATCCAAGTTTTAACAGGAGAAAGATTATATTGATAAGACTACCTTGTGTTTGATAGATCTTAGGTT
The DNA here is from genome assembly GCF_951394365.1 of Tetrao urogallus. Taxonomy (NCBI): domain Eukaryota; kingdom Metazoa; phylum Chordata; class Aves; order Galliformes; family Phasianidae; genus Tetrao; species Tetrao urogallus. The sequence continues at coordinate 70,726,689 of NC_136816.1, forward strand.
TTGGATTCTTTCTAGAATTCTGTAAGCAATGCAGTTATTTATATCTAAGCAATTATGAAAATGATGTTATAAAAATATAAATATGGCTAATAATTGTATCTTTCTAATAACAACCTGAGGCAGGAAAGAAGAACTGTACTTTGGTAGATAAAGTAAAGTATTATCTTCCTTCTCTGACATTAACTTCTCAAATCAATATAGAAAAAATCACTTAAGCAAACATTTTCAAAGTTTATTTAAATAAATGAAGGTTCTTCAATGTAAACATAGGTGCTTGACTCGAGAAGCTGGGTACTGAACTTCCACATTTGCTGTGCTCTGCAGATACCCATTTTGAAAGGGTCATTAATTCTCATGCTTTGACGCTCAAACAAACATTTACAAATAGCACTTTTTTCATTCACCTTCTAGCACTGTGATGCTCAGAGAACTACTTCAGCCAACAAAGTACAAGAGTTTGGAAGAGGATTGAAGCACAAACAAGACCAAAGGACAAAATATTTTGTAGCCTGCATGATGCTGGATCACAAGCTTGCTTCATGGGTTATATTAGAGAATCAGAGAAGTTATCAGAGCAAGATATGTGCAATAGACTGAAGAACTAATTTCTTCAAAGTATTTAAAAATATAGTCAAAGCAGTCTATCTTACTACTACTTTTCTAGAGTCACAAAGCAAAACAGAAGATAACTGTGGCTTGAACAGTAAGTATGTGTTTTTCTCCAAATCCAACTCTTATCCTTCAGAAACTGTAACATAATGCATTTCAAATCGTTTACATCATACTGTGGATTTTGTTAAAATAATCACAGAATCCTCACAGAATCATAGAAATATTTGAGTTGGAAGGAGCCTTTAACGATCATCTTGTCCAACTCCTTTGCACTGAATAAGTGCAATCTACATAATAAATAAGTGCATCTACATCTAGATCGGGTTGCTCAGCACCTGCTGTATCTGAGGATGGGACATCCCCCAGTCCTCTGTTCAACCTGTTCCAGTTCCTCACCACCAATTACAAAAAGTTTTTTCCTTATATCCAATCCAAATCTCCCCTCATTTAGTTTGAGACTATTTCCTCTTGTTCTGTCACAACAGACCCTGCTGAAAAGTCTGTCCCCTTCTTTCTTACAGGTACTTTCTTACAGCAACCTGGTAGACTGCTATCAGATCTCCCCAGAGCCTTTTTTTCTTCTTACTGAACAACCTCAGTCCTTTTAGCCTGATCTCACAGAGGAGGTGTTCCTTCCATTGAATCATTTGTTGGCTATACCAAACTAGACATTTTCTTGGTTATGTCTTTCACATGAGATCCATAGAGGCAACAGAGCTCTCTAAGAGGTTCTGTCAGCATACTACGCATTCAGATCCCTGCAGCAAGAAGTGCAAAATTAATAGACAACTCTTCTTTGAGAATATAGCCTTAATTCTGGGAAAAGGCTTTTCTTTTTTTGGTTGGTTTCTCCTCCTTATTGCTTTTTCACTGTTAGATGCATTGAATTTCAGAAGTATAAATGAGTACATAGTGTTCTCTCAATATACGTATGTTTGCTAGTGCATATATGCTCATCTTACTGCTACAAAACAAATCCATCACTTCAGTGATCCAGAATGTCAGAAATAGTGATTTTATTATTGAAGCAAAACAACAATAAGACTGTTTTCTCCACAAATTCTAATGCCTTGATTCATGCACCAGATTGGCTGTCCTGTCAAAAACAGTTTTTCTTCTAATTTTGTATTGGAAATCTTCTGATTAAAGAATGATGGTGGACAGAGATGAGAATATACTTCTCAAAAAATATAAGGAATACGAGGTAATGCAGAAAACTTGAAGCATTTCCAGGAAGAGGAACAAGATATCCAGCTTTAGATAAGTATTATTTTAGCCAAGCTTTAGCCAAGAACTCATTCTTTTGAAAACAGGTGGCTGCAGTTAAAAGCTATACAACCCCAATCACTTACAAGCTAGTTATCTTTAAATTGTTTTCTTGAAATTGGATGATGATGAGATATTTTCTATGTATCTTTCCCTCTTTCAGACTCTGCTCTCTTTTTTAATTTCCCCTTATAGGCATATTGCAATAGCTGCTGGCTAAAAAAGCTAGCCAAGGGAATGCTGGCATTCTCAGCTCTCATTAGGATATTGGAAAAAAGTACTATCCTGTTGTGTTCTTTTTTTTTCTTGTTGATGTTGTTGTTGCTTTGTTTTTTACTTATAGTGCTGGAGGGATATTGTAAAGGCTAACTGTAAAGATTAAAAAAAAAAAAAAAGAAAGAAAAAGATTTTGTCCTGTTCCTCTCTCTAATAACTGGATGGTACTGTGGTAAATTTCAGCAAAACAATGTAAACAAGACTTTATGTCCTTCCCTCTACTGGATCTTTTCTTTTTAATAGTGGCCATTTGGAACCACACTATCTGCAAGTACAAAATAAGCTTGATATTAAACAAACAGAAAGTAAAGTGCTATTTATGTTAACATAAGCAGCTCTAGGAAGCCTTTAAAAAAAATAATAATTTATTAGCACAGATTGGCTAATGTACAACTTTTTTTTTCAATCTCTTCCTTATTTTTTTATCTCACAACTACTATACTGTGCATTACTCTACATGAAAATAATAACAATAATAAAGACTATTTCTAACATGGTTGTCATTTTCATTTTGTAATTGCAATAGATAATCAAATAGAAGGAGAAAATATGATAAGAACATCAATTACTCACTCTAAGCTCTAAGCTTGCAAATATACCTAAATGTCTTACACTCTCTGCCTTCTCTTCCCTTACCCAAAACACTTTCCCCTGTGCTCCAATATAACTCCTACATCCTACGTATTTCAAAATTTAAGGATAAGAAATGGTGATGCATTCTTTTTAAGCTGTGTATCATTAATAAAAAATCAATTACAACTTTTGAACATTATCTTAAAGTCATCTGTGCAATCCTCACAGTTCTGGGGAGTCAAGAAGGATGATTTATTTAAGCTTTATCCTCCTTTTCTGGGAGGGCTCAAAGAGGTAAGGTAAACGTTAAACCGGAGGAGAGAAGCAACCATGAAATTTTTTACCCACTACCAGAAATAATCATAGTGCTAGACCTTTCTCTACTGTCCTGCAAATTTATCTGAATTTTTCTTTGGACATATTGTCTCTCACAACTGAATCATTCTTTAATGTTTACTTTTTGGTATCTCTGCATTTGAATAGCTACCACAGTGTAGGAATCTGCACATCTAATGACTGGACTGCAGCCACACAACTCTGAATTGGGAACCATGAAAATGCCATCAGTTGTCTTTAACTTTCCCTTGGATTAGGCTGCAGAGCAAACACTGAATGATCTATAGGGAAAAGAAAGAAAGAAAGTGAAGGAAGGAAGGAAAGGAAGGAAGGAAAGGAAGGAAGGAAAGGAAAGGAAGGGAGGAAGGGAGGAAGGGAGGAAGGCAGGAAGGCAGGAAGGCAGGAAGGCAGGAAGGCAGGAAGGCAGGAAGGAAGGAAGGAAGGAAGGAAGGAAGGAAGGAAGGAAGGAAGGAATACTATTTCCAAACCCTTTAAGTGTTTATTCTGGATGTTTTCCCTTGATTTAATTGTATTTTAAAATACAATCAGATCATATCTAATAGCCTATTTATTTTCTCCATTTCCTATGCTCACAAAAAAGGACATCTGTTGGTCTTAAAACATTTGAACAAGTACCAAAACCAGTCATATGCAAGCACTGCTCTCACAGCAGAGCAGAAACAACTTTTTAAAATGTTGGCCTATGGGTTGAAGACATTGTGCTTATCTAAAATGTTGTTACAGCTAACACAAACACATATAGACATACACAGAATCTAACGATAGGTATAGGATTTATTAACCAATATCATGCAATAATATATCTTTTCTAGAAAATCATCGCACATGACCATAGTTCACAAAATGTTCTTTATGGCTCTGAGAGTGTTTTATTGGTGAAATCACCAAATCCTGTAAAGTACTCATTCATAAATGTGTGCAGTCTTTTATGTATTAAACCTAATGTAACAGGAGAAAGACATGGGAACTTCAGAAGGATGGGAGAGAGAAATGATCATTAGCCATTAGCAGGGAGATTTACTTGGACTCTTGGTAGCATATCCATCTTGGGTTTGGAATGTATGAAAACAGTGGAGGAAGCTGTCACTCCCTGAACAGAGAGGAAGACATTACCTGTCAGTCACATATGGTATATGTTGTAACCATATGTTGTGTTTTCTCAGTTACTCCTTATGTTTACTTTTTTACTCCAATCCGTGAACTTCACCCCTCTGATTTTGCCTTAGGCAACTGTTCTTTGTCAGCACTCTAGGAGACTGGAGATACAAGCACAGGAGATACAAGCGCAATTTCATTTCTGGTGACTGACCACACCAGGAAAAACTTGTGCTCCACAGTGGAATATATTCAGTGATTTCAGGAAATGAAGCAACTTCACTCTTGAAAACAGAAATTCTGTACTTAGATAAAGTATGTTTTCTGCAGGTCAGTTATCAGTCAGTGGGGCTAGAAAGTGTTTTTGCTGAACTTCTTAAAAATTATTTTGCTGGATCAAGAAAAAATAGGCAAATATTCACACAAATGATAAAAAAAAATCATTTATAAAATTTCTAATCAAAGCAAAGCTTATGGTGCTTTTCAGAGAAATACAGTATGAGATTTTTTTTTTTTTTTTCCTCTCTACTCTTGTTTTCAGATAGGATACAGCCATATGTCTTGTGGAATTTTCCATGCGATATCTGCTTCACATAGGCTGCCAGGATGGAAAATTCCTACCATAATTTGGAAAGAGAATCAAGAAATAGGAAATGTCAGGAAATGTAAGCACTCACTTTGCTCCCAAAGCCACCTGGTTCGTGGTACCATTTTTCCTAGGGGTGCCAACACCTTTTATAACCTGTGGGCTACATTCTGCTGCTGACTGCTTCTATGTCTTCACTGCGAAGAGCTGCCGGTCCAGAGCATTTATGAACCATGAAAAAGTGCTGAAAACCACATCATTTAAAAATGATAGTTTGAGGTTGTTCTTATTTATCACTCTACTGCTGACCCCTTGAGGTATATATGCTGCACAGTTTCAAGATATGTTCATCTTTTGTTGTTGTTTTCAAGTAGGACAGAAAAGAAAAAAACTTTTATTGTAGATAAAGGTAATATTGACAGTCTCCTCGTTTGTGACTTTGAAGAAAAAATAAATTAGAAGTAGTGTTTTTTTTTAATCAGAACTTTATGGAGATGGTCTGGAGTACAGGATACTGTGTTATCTGGATGTCAGATCACCAGATTTACAAAACCTGTGGTTGAGTCTGATTGAGAAGTGAACTGCACTGATGAAGCTACAGCACTCATGTGAAAGAGGAGGAAATATTAGTGAAAGATGCTACTGTAAATTTCCTTCTGATTTTAAGCTTTCATGTTTCCAGAAAGCACCTTGAATATTGCAATTTTTCTTTTCCCTGAAAGACTCTTGCAGAGTGACCTGCTCGCAATTCAATTTCTTTCCCTTGAAAGGAGACAGAATCAAGTCAACTCTGCTAGAATTTGAACCTGTGGCTCAAGGGAGTTTAAGTAATTCAACCCTTAGGCACCAACTTTTAAGCTATCACCCTCCAGCATATGATAAAAGGCATTGCATAAAGAAAGGAAACAGAATTGTAATGATGGAAGTTTTGGGTGAGTCATAAAGTGAGACAGGTTTTAGATATTTTTGGAGGGGTGCATGGAATCACATTATATTTAGGCAGTGGGGATAGCAACAGGAGGGAGAAATAGAGTTAAAAACATTTTCTAAACACTGAAGTGAACTCAAAATTATATGATATTTAAGAAAGTTTAGGAAAGTTTATGGTGTGTGTGCTTTGTTTACTGTCTGCCTTTTCCTGTCTTTCTGCTGTCACCCGCTCCTGAAAGAACACTTGATGGGAGGTAGCGTTTTTTTAGTTGTATCTCTTACACATGAAACTGAAAATAGTGGAAGCCACATGAGAAAACTGAATATATTTTTTGCTCTTATAAAATGAGAAATGAAGGTTCAAAATATTTTTTGTGAAAATACTACCAGTGATAATTTTCTGGCTGTTAGTTTTTGGTCAATTTATTTATTTATTTATTCTCTTTTTGTCTTTCCTATTTAGATATAAAAGTAGTGGGAAACACAAACTTACCTTCTGTTTTATTTCTGCTTTTCAAATAAAGTTTGGTTTAAAAAATATTTTTTAATGTTTTCTTGGAAGTAGCAAAGTTTTTCCCTGTGGAGACATGTTTTACTAATTTAAATCAACTGGAGTTTGTATTAAGCTTAAGCTCAGGTAACTCATGTTATGTTTTTCAATATAACTGTAGGTATTTATACTATTCCTATTGAAATGTTTTCACCAAGTTGCATTGGGTAGAAATTAGTTTCATATTTTTTAATCAGTTTTAAATGAGTTGCCTTTGGATTTTCCCATGTTTCTATTAAAGAAAAAAAAAAACAACAACAACAACAACAAAACAAAACAAAAAACTCTTTATTCATTTCTATACATTATTTATGTCAGAATGCATATATTTCAAAATAGAAGAGTACAAATATTTTGAAGAGCAAAGCTTCATGCTCATGTAGTTTGATACTTTGTTCTTTGTTTCCATGATATAATTCCATTGGCTCATCAGGTGTCTAAAACGCAACATTTCTGCTAAGATCTTATTTTCTGTTCTTGTATCTTCTCTACAAGTGTGGCTTTTCTAAACATTTCTGTGGAATGAGAAATTTTCTGTTGAGCCATTTACCTAAATATCCAGGATGCTTTCTTACTTCTATTTCAACTCCAGCAAAATAAAGGAGCAATTTACTTTTTTCCGTTCCTCTTCAATATTACTTATTTTCTTTTGTTTGTCCTCCTTTTTTTTTTTTTTAATTTGATTAAAAAACAACAACAACAACAACAACAACAACAAACCGTCCTATTAGTCCTTCTACCTTATTTTGTTATGTCACTTTTTGATTATTTTTGTTGTCTTACTGTTGTAACTGAACTGCACAATTTTGGAGACGCAGTTTCTTAGCTCCCTTCCTCACAGGAATAATTCATTCAGAAACAGAAATTTCTACAAAACATATTTTTTAAGTAGTAACAAACTCCGTAAAAAATATTGAAGTGAAAAATGTTTCTGTGGCTCCTTTTTGTTGTTGTTTGTTTGTTTGTTTTTAATTGTTATTATTTGAATCAACAATTCAAAAACTAAGTAACTATTTTGAAATATACAGTGTAATCTAAGTTTGGGTAAAATTTAAACAAAGGATTCTTCACAAAATCCAAATTCAAAATAAAAACTAATCTTCATAATCTATTTGAAAATTGTTAGAACAGTGAGAGTGCAGGAAAGTGTCCCGATTGAGAAAAAAGAAATTCCAAAAAATTCCAGAGTCTATTAAGAAGAACTGTTCAATTATTCAAAACAGAACAAAACAAAGAAACAAACAAAACCAAATGTTCTGTAGTTCTTATAGACTGTACAGCCTGTTAGCTTTGTCTTGTATATTCTAGTTTTCTCTTAAACGCTTAACTTAGTAGCATTATATTCAATTAATTCTGTGCTGTGAACAGTTACTGAGAGAAAACAAGGTGTTTCAATCAACCAAATGTTGTGAAATTCATGAAGTAGGGCTAGATGTTTTCAGTATATCCATTATAAGGAGAAAAGCCAACAAAGAGTTCCTCTGTTTCTGTTGATCTGTCCCATACAAAAGAGGGATTGGACTCTGGAATGAACCTGGGCAAATGAGCAGATGCTGCTCACAGAGGAATTTGTTGACAATCCACAGCATAGATTCCTCTCTCCTTTATCATGGACTGATTCTGATGCTTCAAAAATGGATTAAAAAAAAAAAAAAAGAAAAAAAAAAAGATAAACAGAAAGAGGTCACCGATTCCTCTCTTGGAAGGGGTGGAAATACCCAGAAGATTCTCCTTTTAGATTTCAGTTTTATTGATCTATGACTTGATTTTCTTCTCACATTCCTAAAAGGGAGTCAGTCGTCACAGATAAAAACATACCAGTAGGAAATCAAGATATTTTATATTTGAACTCTACAATCACTATGGCACTATGGATTACAAATTCTAAATGCTCTTTCTGTGAATTAAAAAGAAGATAGATTTTTGGACTGCATTAAAACCATTGCACACAAAGTCTGTTATTATTATGGGTATATATTAAAAACGGTATGTTAAATAAAGGCACTATTAATTACGGTTACAGTGAATCCCCCTCTGGTTTAGTAGAGATGTGCGAGAACAATACAAAACATTCTCTTGTTAGAACTCAGAATAAAGATCTTGGTACCTCTCCAACCAAATCACAGTCATCAAAGTGTTGGGGTTCATCCATCAATATTTGTTATGGGTAACTCACTGGTTGTTGTGCCGCATCAGGCTTGATTTAACTAGCACATATGAACAATGGCAACACCGGCCTCTCTGATTCCTGAACGTTTAAAACTAGCTGGTGAAGGCAGATGGCATTATCCAGTTCTCACTGCTCTACTGCAGAGAACTAAAGTTTAAACTATCAGCTACCTGCCATTTTTTAAATTGCTGCAGATAAAAACTCTTTGATGATTTCAGATTTCTGCTGCTCGCTTGCAGGCTTACAGAGAATAATTGCTACCATAAGAAAACTACTGAAATAGACAATAAAGTGATTTTGGCTGGAAGTACATTGTAATTCTGTTCCATATTGGTATGTGCTGTACCACAGAGACGAGTGTTTGTTTTAAGCAACAACAACAACAGCAACAACAACAAAAACCAGCTAAACTGAGGAGGAAGAAAAAAAACCAACAACCTACCAATGTAATAGTTCTGATATAATAATCTGTGAACCAGCTAAGATAGAAACTTAATTGTTACTGAAAAGATTAAATAGACTATGTCTGAATAAAAAAAAATGTAGGGCCATATGCCATCCTGAAAGGCTTCAGAACAAAAGAACGAGGCACAACATAATCCAGAAAAAAAAGTCTCTATCTGTAAGAGGAAGCTATTAATGTGATATTTTCACCTAAATCCAGAAATAAAACTTGCCAACCTGAATGACAGGCTAGGAAGCTGACATTACTTTTATTGCAGTGCTGGGTGCACGTGGCATCTCTCATGTTAGCATGCACACACAGGAGCGACAACACACTCATCATATACATTCAGTATATGAATATTTGTACATTTTCCTCAAAGTTCCTGGCTGTTCTGAGAATTGATATATATATATAAAATCTAGAATGTGTGTGCTGTGTTATTTGTGGTTTTTACATGGGGTCATTGTTGGCCCTGGGGTTCAACATGGAAGTGCTATCTTGCCAAAAGTTTATATTTCAAGAACTTTTGGCCCCTCATTTGGTCAAAAAATAAAGCAGCTGCTGACTAAGTTTCATGTTAACATGACAAACTTGGTAAGTTGCCTAACACACTCAGGGCTGTGCAGACCAAGCAGGGTCCAGTATTACTCTTCTCAGCTTGTGGAATGTTGAAGTTTTGCTTTCAGGCTCAAAGTGTCCTGCTTATCTAGGATAAACAACCTTCCCAAGATGGGATGTATGTTTGCTTAAAATTCTGAATTACTTTCTGAATATCAATATGTCTCCCTTCTTGTTTATGATCTTATCCTGTGCTTTCTAAATGGCAAAATCACCTAATCTCTTTTATCTGATCAAGATCTTCCATTGGTTTTCATGATCTCTGATTATTACTGTGGTAATGAGATTTATTTTAATCAGTTTAACGCTATAAACCTCTGAGGTTTGAAAGTATCTTTGTAAAGTAAACTTAGCTAACCTCCCTTTTTAAACCAGGTTAGACAGAAATGTTTTCTCAGGTGAGGTACTGGAACAGGCTGCCCCATCCCTAGCGGTGTTCAAGACCAGATTGGATGGGGTCCTTGGCAGCCTGGTCTTATATTAAATGGGAAGTTTGGTGGACCTGCATATGGCAGAGGGGTTGAAGATTCATAATCCTTGAGGTCCCTTCCAGCCCTGGCCATTCTGTGATTCTGTGATAGGTTTTCAATATCTCCAGCAGGGGAGAGTCCAAACCTTCTCAGGGAAACTGAGGAACCTGTTTCAGTACTTGATTAACATGTTTTGGATTGTTTGTTTGTTTGATTATGTTTAAATGGTTCTGGGTTTTTATTGTTTTACTTTGTGGCCTCTAGTTCCTGTTCACTAGGTACTACTGAGAAGAGTCTGGCTCTGTCTTCTTTATATCCTGCCATCAATTGATGATACACACGGATAAGATTCCCTTCTGAGCTGCTCAGTAGTACTCGAGGCTATGCAACTCCTCTTGAGTTGAAGTCTCAAAGCTTCAGTTCTGTCACTAATAATAAACATTATAAATAGCATGGGATTTCTCTGCAAACAAAACTATTTACAATAAAAGGCATCTGTTCATTCTTTTAAACCTATTTATTGTATTGATTCTAACCCTTTTAATTAGTTAATCAAATATTGTGTAGCCCCAAATCAAATGCCTCACAGATATCTAAGAGCTCTGTACCAGTATTGCTGTATTTATTAACTTAACATATGTTCCTCTCAAATGAAGATGTCACATTAGTTTAGATGGGATGTATTTTCCATAAAACAAGCAAGAGCAAGCCTTTCCAACATACACAATTATTCAGGTTTCTTGTTTACCCTTTTGAAAATATCAGCACCATTTATTCAGCTTTCTGACTTATCTTGTGTTTCCAAATTTAGTGAATAGTGACATGAGAACTGAAAAATCAGATATGGCCATAGACAATTCATCTAAACATCTTTGGTGTAGGCTATCAGATATGCTAATACAAAAACATCTAACTTAACAGCAGTGGTTTAACATACTTCTTAGCACTTCCTTGCAAAAGAAAGCATATTGTCATTTTATGCTGTATTTTTTTAAATTAATTAATTAATTTTCATGGCAGAAGGAAAATGTATGTTCAAAATGTTGGCCTTCTGGGGATGTTTCCGGCTCTTCTACTATCCCCATCTAAAAAGTAATCAATAGAATTTCTCTTCCTGAGAAGATGATGATGATGATGATTAGTCAGAGATAGCAACTACTGCTTTTTCTTATGCCTTATCTGTAAGAACAGGAGTTTGGACTAGATGAACTTCAGAAATCCCTTTCAATCTACATTACCCTATCATCTTGCTCAATGAATCAACCCAATTTAATTCTGAAGTGTTGTTAATTCACAAAAAAAATTATATTTGCTTTTTGTCTATGATGTATTTTGAAGTAGGTTATAAACACTGGCTTAAAACTATAATCTTGACAAGAGTTTTCATTAAGTAGAGCTAAGACAAGAGTACTTGAGTGAATGAAAATTCCAGTTCCTCATTTTTTCTTGTCCAAGACTGTAGCATACTGTAAACTTTTGCTATCTTTACTAGGGAATCGAGAATCTTAGAAGTTGGAAGGAATCTCTGAATGTCTTTGGACCCACCTCTGCACCCCACTGAAAGCAGATCCAACTAACTTAGGTTGCTGAGAGCCCTGTCCAGGTACATTTTGAATAACTCCAAAAATGGAGAATCCACAATCTTTCTGGCCAAGCTGTTTTAGATATGATCCTTTCCCAGTATTTTTCTTGATTTCTAATCAGAATTTCAAATATTCTGTGCCCATTGAAACAGTGCCTTTTTTCCTACACCTGTGTACACTGAGGTAACAATAGACAGCAATGAAAATTATATTGCCTGTGTTTGTTCTGTTTTGATTTTGTGCAAAATCAATGAGAATGTTTGGATTCTTTGCTTTTCGCTTTTTTATTTTGCACTGGTACATTTATTCAAGAGTAATCCAGATGGCCTCTCCAACAATTTGATAAATTTTACAATGTATTTCTCATGTTTTTTGATCTTTGGAGATTTTCCTTCCACTCACATCAAATCACAAGGCAAGTCAGCAAAAGAAAGTCAAAAGTAGTATCCCAACATCTTTGTCTTACACAGCTCAGCAAATCTGAAATTTATTTCTGAAATCTTCCTACACTATTTCCTTTCTTCATCTGACCCGCTCTTTTTTTTTTTTTTTTCCCCTGAATCATGCTAAGGTAGAAATAGTAATATTTTTACAGAGATTGCCAGTGTGTCTATCCTTTTGCAGAATGAGTCTCTTCTAAAAGGATTGTTTCCATGAATTTTAATATTTTAGCATTACGAGTTTTATTTGGTTATTTTTGGTTTTATTTTATTATTATTTTTTTAAACAGGAAAACAGGTTGTTGATAGTTCTTTTAGATTAGTTTGTTTAGAGTTGGGCATCAGTAATTATCCGAATGCACGTTGTAAACTCATTCTCCTTTTGACCAGATGAGTCTTCAGTGATAACCCCTTACAGATCTTCTTCTTAATCAATAAAAATGACTAATATTTCTATTAGCAGATTTTTTTCACATCTTATTCCTCAGTTTTTACTCTCCCATTACTCATTTTCCTACTCATCTATCACTAGTTGCTTGGTCTGTTAAGACAACTGGGTTTCAATTTGTTCTCTAGGTCCTTTATACTGCTCAAGAGGAAATGATACCATATACTGAATTTAATTGCTCTGAAACTTGACTTCTTCAAGTTCTGGAGTTACTGATTCTATCTAAATGTTTCTTCTTCTAGTCCATTTACCTAATAATCTTTGTAGGAGTATTTGCATTGCTTGCACTCCTTTCATCCTCCCACAGGACAAGTTAAAAATAAAAATAAAAATAAAAATAAAAATAAAAATAAAAATAAAAATAAAAATAAAAATAAAAATAAAAATAAAAATAAAAATAAAATAATGAAAACATTTGCATGCTACATTGATCAATTATTGTACACTATGATGCAGAGAAGGGCACTCATTGCTAAAAGCAAGCCCTCACTTTCTGGCTCTTCAAAAGATCTAGAAATCTTAAGAACTATTAAGCCATCCAGGTCAAATAAATCTGTTCACAAATGCAAATAAAATACTGACACTGTTTAAAGGCAAATGAATCACAGATCTTAGTTATATAGTAACCAGATCTGTGCATAAAGTGCTTCATTTAGTTGCTTGTGTTCAAACTATATAACCACAGCTTACAATAAACAAGAAAAAGGAAAATAGTGCATAGTGACAGGACAAGTGGGAATGGTTTTAAAGTGAGACAGGGGAGATTTAAGTTAGATATTAGGAGGAAGTTTTTTGCACAGAGGGTGGTGTCACACTGGAACAGGTTGCCAAAGGAGGCTATGGATGCCCCATTCCTGGAGGCATTCAAGACCAGGCTGGATGTGGCACTGGGCAGCCTGGTCTAGTCGTTGGCAACCCTGCCTGTGAGCGGGGATTTAAACTAGATGTTCTCTGAGGTTGTTTTCAACCAAGGCCATTCTTTGATTCTATGATTCTATGGGAAAAAAAAACTACATATACAAACACTCAAAATGCTTGAAGAGGAACAGAGAAAGACAGAAGTGGAAGTCGTGGAGTAAAGAAATGCAGGCAGGTGAAGAGAGAGTGCTCTTCTGTTTTTTACAGTCAGCATTGTTTCACATGTAAATACATATCCATCAGATATAATTAGGTTTTCCTAAGAACATTACTGCATTGAATGAGTATGCATATACACACACACTTTCTCTCTCTCTTCTCCTGATATTTCCTTACTGAACCACTATTGATTTCTTCCCTTGACCTCATCTCATATTGTGCCCTGAAAATTAAATGATCTATTTAGTTTCAATATGGCCCAGGTTTCTAATTGGATTTTGAAGCAGTAATTTATGTAATATTAATGGATACTTTCAGAAAACCACTAATTAACAACTGACCTTTATTTTTTTTCCAAAGAGAAAAAGAGAAAGAGAGGGAAAGAGCAAAAGAGAAGGAAGAAGAAATGAGAGGAAGAGAGGAAAAGAGGAAGAGAGGGAGGGAGAGAGGGAGAGAGGGAGAAAGGGAGGGAGGGAGAGAGGGAGGAAGGAGGGAGGGGGTAAGGAAAGGCAAGGGGAGGTGAGGGGAGGGAAGGGGAAGGGGAAGGGGAAGGGGAAAGGGAAGGGGAAGGGGAAGGGGAAGGGGAACGGGAAGGGGAACGGGAAGGGGAACGGGAAGGGGAAGGGGGAGGGGAAGGGGAAGGGGGAGGGGAAGGGGAAGGGGAAGGGGAAGGGGAAGGGGAAGGGGAAGGAGAAGCAATAAAAAATAGAACAGGCTCTTATTTTATTTTTCTCCATCTTTAAGAGTAGTATGAATTTAATTAGCAAAAGTTAGCATATACTGGGCACATTTGGGTACTATGAAAATACATTATGTATATGATCATGTTATGTCTATAAAAATGGCTAAATAATTTAAATATCATTTGATAAAATGTGTTTTCAATGAGAAGTAGATTTTATTAAGCCACTGCCAAACAAATTCAAAGTAGAAGATTATACTTTGTTTCATTATTTTATATAGCAAGATTTATTCATTTTCCTTTCCTTTTTTTTTTTTTTTTTTTTTCTCCCTAACAGTAGTGGAATAAATATATACAGAATCATTTAAATATTTTATGAAAAGAAAAAGAGAAAGATTCAGAGCTATCACCTCGTTATTAAAAGAAGAAACCTACTTGCCTGTTCTGTAGGTGTTTTATTTCCTACTTATCACCACCCATATCTGTAAAAACCAGAGATTTAGGAAAATATATTCTGGGTTAGCCAAAGCAATACTGAACTTTATAAATTGATATCTTCAGTACAGTTTCAGGAATCAAAATAATAATATTTTGAGAAACTTTCTTCAAAAAAATCTTCCTTTTTTATGTTAACAGTTCTATGTTTATTGAATAAACTGTTACCATGTACGAAACAGAATAGTTGTAAAGAACTTGTGCTTAATTTTATGTTTATACTTTGTTTTGCCTTTTACACTACTGTTGTTGTTATTTAATGGTACTTCATGGTTTTGTACTTTAATTTAAGTTGCAAGTTGCAAGCAGATGAGTAATCAGAGCTATAAATACACAGCCATGTAAGCTCTGCATCTGGGAATACATTGGCTTTAGGTCTGGTATGTTCAGTCGTATGAGTTCAAATGACTGACAAGTGAGTATTTACTAACAAAAACTAACCCTCTTCAAACCCGCTTAAAATCAGTAACAGCTGAATTTGAAAGTCTTTAAAAAGAAAAATTCCTGCTATGGGTAAACCAGTACAGTACAGTGAGACTTAAGTGAGAATGCAAAATTGGATTTAGAAACTTCAGAGCTGAACATTGCAGTAGTGAATTATTTTTCAGTCTTTTATCTAGATCCATGATCTTCAATTAGGCAGTGGGGTATCTGATGATTTATGCAGAATAAATTTGTCATTTAACATGAGACTCAGGAAAAATACAGAAAAGAGATTTTCATGAGAGATAGCCAAACAATTTTTGGATTCTAGTGGTATTTAGACATGAGAGCTAAGCAACACATTTCCATTAGATGTGGACAACAACAAGAAACTTCATTAAAGTCTCAAGATTACTAACTGGGATTTAGTATTCTAAATTCTGCTTATAGTTTAATTTAAATTTGGACAAGCCTTAGTTTCAAAAGCGAATTATCAATTTCAAGTAGTGTTTTTGTTATTTGTTTGCTTGATTAGTTTATTTTAGGCCCTCGCTCTTATATTAATTTGGACCTGACTTGACCAGGTGATCAAAGTCATTCTGTGAAAAGACAGTTGCAGGCTCATTGAATGTTGAATTGTCTTCATTAACATATATCAAGTGCATCAGTAATACTCTACATGAGCCAAAGAATGTTAAAAACATCTTTGAAATATTTCTAAACCTGAGCAAAAGTCTGACTTAATTACTTAAGTTCTGTTGTGATTCCCTCTTTTGTTTGTTTTCCATAAGAGCCACAGATGGCCTTCAGGGAGAGTGAAGATATTTTGCCTAGCATAGTAAATAAAATGTGTACAGATATAAATGAGAACTTTATGGCTGGTGCAGAATCCTAACCTTCTAAACTGAAAGTTTTTTGCTTGTTTGTTTGTTTGTTTTCTGAACTGTCCAAATTGCACCTCAAGATAACTAGATTTTATATTGTATTTCTTGTTTATTCAGAGTCCTTCAGTAGAACTAGATGCTTTTATGTTAAAATATTAATTGATTACAAATAGTATAAAATGTCTCAAGTACATTAAAAACGAAATTTTTAATAACTTGCATATTTTTTTCTGTAGATATACTCTCTTTTATCAGTGATGAAAGACTACAGCAATTATATCTGATTACATAATATTATGGAAGCTAAGGAAAATGTATTTCTTTTCCATAGGAACAAGTAATCAGGTAGTGGATTCCCTGAAATATCCCAATTCCAGAAGTATAATCTGGTAGTATAAGTTTATTTTTGATAACAGAGGTGCTTGAAAGTCTGATTCTGCTGCCTGAATGCATCAAAGGCAGCCATACCTGATATCAAAAAGTTATTTTTGAATGAAAAACGGATGAGTGGAAAACCGGTGAATGGAGAACTGAGGTTATTTGATCAATGTCAGATCAAAGGTCAGTGGTAAAACTAGCAAAAAAAAATAGTCATGTTTCACAGTTGCTAGCTAATGTCCTAATGATTATTTAACACCATCTCCTTACATAATGCTCTAAATTGGACAGGGTCTACAAAATCTCATCAAGCTATTATGATAGGATTTTTTTCTCAAAGGTTCTGCATTGACTTGCTACATTTACATTTAAATGACTGAAGTGAGCCTTTTTTTACTTCCTCCACATCCATTAAATATGGATAAGAGTTTACTTTTAGGTAACAGTTCCTGATAGCCTTACATTTTCCTTAACTTCATCCCTTTCTTCTTTGAAGGTAAGCACTGACAGGAATTAATTTTAATATTCCTGCCCCATATTGTCACTAGGTACTTTTACATTTTCTTATCATCCGTTTGTTTATTGGCCAGTCATTGCTCAGGGAGCAGAAACCATGTTTAGAAATCTCCCTACCAGTACATTAGAAATGTCTCATGAGGAACAGATCAACAATATTATCACTATTATTCTTCTCTCCTCTAAAGACTCTTTCCAGGTCGTAGACACCTATTGTGGATGCACTGGGAATACTGAAAACCATTAACAGATTGTTAATGTGACTTGTTAACAGACCAAGCAGAGACTTATAAAACAATAAAGCTTTACAATCAATCCGATGTGCAACTAGGCACTGCTGAAAGCAGGTATCATATTGGTTAGGGCCAAATTTTAACTCTTAGTGCCCCAACGATACAGAGCCTGCTGCATCAGTTCCACAAGAGTTTTTAGGTCAGTAAAACTTTGGGAGGTTTTCAGATGACCAGCTAAAGCTGATATGGGTGATGTAGCTGAAATGATCCAATGAACATCCATAGGACTGGGCAGAAGACTGTTTGCATACCTCGTGATAGCAAAACTGACGTTTTAACTCTTTCAACTCTCTGCGAGGAGCAGAGGGTTTTATTTATTTATTATTTGTTTTGTACGCATGTTTTCAGTAAAATCCTTTTCTTCTTAAATCTTACACAGTAAAAAAGTGAGTAAGAACCGTCATGCCAAAACAGATCTGCAAATACATGTTTTCACCATATTACTGATCTGTTCTGCTTCCTGGGCAAGTCACATTTACTGTAAGAACCGAATTTCCTCTTACTCTCCATCTGACTAGAATTTATTACAAACACTATATATTTAAATAGTGAACTCCTTCCCCCCCCCCCCCCGGCCTCCACCCCCACCCTGCTTTCTGTTTCTCTTTTTCATTCTCTTCCTCTTTCTCTTTCTTTCCCTTTCCTCACTACCCCTTTTGCCCTTTCCTCTTTTATTTTACTTTTTCCATCTTTTTTCCTCAATTATTCAGGGTGCTGCTCACCTTAATATTAGCCCGTGTTATAAAACTGACATTTTCTGTATCTTTTATATTTTCTATATGTATTTTGCATCCTTCATTTCTTCAGGTTGAACTAGCTTTGCAGTTTGCAAGAGCACAGCACTGAGTATGCTAATCCAAGACTTAAGGTTTAGAGCATCATAGCTGGTGATAACAAGATATTTACAACCCAAGCAGACTCAGATTGAGCTCAGTGCTCTGTCATTTTCATTTTATGAGCATGCTCCATAAAACTGCTCCCATATGGTTAAAGTTAGGGATAAACAAACAGGTTCTGATCAAATAAGATACCACTCAAATCTTTGCCCAAGGTTCATTGTGAACTTCTGTTATTTTTTAATCTCTGAAATATTGCTTATGTAAATTTTAAAATCTTTTCTCTTTCTTTTGTCTGCTGGATCTTTATTTTTTAATTTAACCTGAGACTTAAAACATGACAGAATGGCTGTTTTATATTAGCTCCAATTTAATTGAAAGAAATAGAGGTAGCAGTTTTACAAGCTGCTGTCATGCAAAAGCTGGGAAAGGTTAAATGAAGCACCCAATTGGAATCCAATACACACTATTTTCAGAACTTGTCTCTAGGAACAAAAGGAGATCAAGTAAGCAACACAGAAAATCTCTATCTCACTGTAGCTTGAGATATAAATGACCTGAAACTGTTTAAATCAGGTAAATCACCTACCCTAGCATTTGAATGTACCACCTCAGCTGCAGGTGCAAATCAGTCATGTTTGTTTGCCACTTAGCAAGGGTTGCTTAATGCAACACTTTGCCATGGAAATTTGATTGCACAACAGTGTTTATTTGGCTATACCCATGATTCCATATACACTGGGGTGTGCTTGCATTCTGAGAACACTGTCTAATAATGACAAATTTTCTTTCTGATATGTAAAAAAATGAGCAGAGATTACACTTTTTTTTTTTTTTTTTTTTTTTTGTCATTATAACTTAGATTCTCCCTTCCAACAAGAAAATAATGCTGATTCCTCAACATCATAAAGGCAAGGTGGAATGGGATTGTGATGGCATCTTTACATTGACTGCTCTAACATAGGCTTTCTGGGTACATGCACCTATCTATTTATTTATTTATTTTCCAAGAGGCTTCTTTAAGTGATAGTTGTTCTGTTTATTACTGGCCTTACTTATATATTACTAATATATTACATATTGCACTGTGAAACTACTTAAATCACTGGATCTGTATGCTAAACAAAATGTAATCGAACCTGTATTGTGGCACAGTACTAGGAACCTGGGAGGTCTCAATTTAAATACTGAGTGATAAGAATGTCTATCTAAACAAATTCATTCTGTGTTAACACTCCTGAAACCCAAGAATCTTGAGGCAAGCAGAAGGCAAAATGTTTTCATAAACATATTTGGCCTATTGCCTTCAAACAGGAAATTTCAGTGTAAGTGCTGAACATGGGGGAAATTTGACTAGTGTACTTAAAAAGTAGTACACTCCTGGGTACTTGTCAGAAATAAACTTCTGAATCTCCTGAGATTTGTGGAAATCTAATCATTAATTTAGATTCTGTCTCCTGTAACAGAGATACTGGACAAAATACAATCATATTGCTGCCAAATGTTCTTACTTCGTTTCAAAAAGAAAGGAAAAAAAAAAGAAAAAAAAGAAAAAAAAAAAAAAGGAACTGCAGTATTTTCTGTTAAAGACAGGAAGGAGGAGACAAACAAATAAAAAGCCCACATCATCATGCCTCATGCCTTACTCTAGGAACTGGAGTATGAAGGCCCAGAAATTTGGGGTTTAAAAGCAGCCAAAACCCTAGCTGAGATGAAGTAAAGTCACTTTTCTCTGACCAGGCTTTTTATCTTGCTTGATTATCCATTTCTTACTGCTGTAAAGAGGTAGTTGTTTGAGAGGCAGTATGTAATTGTGGGCAGATTCTGACAAGGAGAGGTCACGGCTGTTCAGTTCTTAGGCAGCCCTGCCAAGGATAGCATAGGGCTCTCTGACATTCTGTACAAAAAGATAGAAAGTGTTGTGATGCTTCTGTTTAATAGGCAAATTCATATTCCTCAAGGGGCTTAGATGTCTCATGGGCTGAGCATAGAGGGTGAAAACACTACATTAGCTATCAAGTTTGCATTCTTCCTTGCAGCAACTTAGTATAAGAACCCTCTGAAACTTAACACATAAACATTTGATCACACATTTTTCCCAAATTCTCATGGTGCTCTTGTTTCATGACTTGTAAAGAGACAAATACATACGAGAAAGGCCCTGAGACTCGGATGAGTAGAAGCCGGGATGCAGCACTGTTTTTTTCCAGTGGGCTGCAACTTCTGTCACAGCTTTGTTCTTGATCAGTTTTATGTAAGAATTGGAAACCCTGAACAATCTTCATGTAAAAAGATAAATATTAAAGATGCTGCAACATACTTGCCACACAGCAACTCTTTCATTAGGCTTTTGTTCAGTTTGTCAATACTTCTATTTGTTTTAAGTATTTAATTGGTAATGGAGAGGAATACAGTCATATGTCAAATCTTTCTTCTCAGGAGATGTGGTGATATCTTCAGTCTCAATTCTTCTGTTTAAAACTACTTAAAATGCAGAGAACTTGGGCTTAGACCTTTGTGATATCACAAAATACATGGCTGCTCTGAAGGTCAAGATAACAGATTACGCTTTGTGAAGTTCAAGCTCTTCCAACAGTTGCCTTAGGATAGTCGCAGATTTGGTCTTCTCTGGACCTAGAGCCATATGCCTTCTGGCTAGTTGTATTTTACTCATGACATGTTTCCTCTAACAGAATCTTCTCCCTCTTTTGAAAATTAGGCTTTCTCCTAGAAAGTGGGAATTAAGCATTTCAAACATACTAGGGCATGCACTAGAAGTGATGTGGAGACCTGTTGTGCAGAGCAGACAATGCATTAACCTGTCGTAGAATTCAGGTGTAATATTCTTCATGCTGTTTTGAGCTTGCATCCCATTGTCATCCAAATTACACTGGATATTTTAGAGCTGAAATCAAACCACAAATAGTGGACAGCAGCAGTTGATTTGATTCAATGCCAAAATTAGGAATTTGGCTAAAGCTATGACAAAATTGCTACTGTAATTGACCCCATGCTGGAAAGCCAAGAAATCTATTCCATTTTGCATGTGTAGCTTTTGTGTTCCAGGTTGCTGCTTTCAAGCTGACAAACAGTCAGTCAGCTCCTAGGATATGAGTGAGATACAAATTTGTCCTTGCAAACCTGAAAAAGAAGAGCAACACTGCTATGGCAATGAAGAAAGCATAGGGATTTGCATAAACAAACAAACAAAATCATTATGAATGTAGCAAGTTATAATTATGAAACTCAGAGGAAGAACAAGAACTCAGATAAACTTGTGTGCTCTGGAGACTTTTAATTATTAAACCCAGTGGGAAATGTGGTGTAACATGAAAAAAAAATCCATAAGTCTAAAATGGACATATAAGGATATTAGCAAGAGAATTTACAATGCAGAAGAGATGAGATGTAGAATGGTATTGCCATCTGCAGTCATTAGACTACAGATTAGTTCTTGCTTGCTTTCACTGTTAGCCTGAGTGATCACAGGAATATTTGCTTCTCAGTTAAGTAAACTAGCTAATTGCCACAATAAAATGTCTGTTTCTCTGAGAAGGATAATTGGAAAGGACTTCTTCTTGAGTGAGAGCAGGAAACTGATAATTTGTACTCTTTAAAATTCATATGAATTTAAATTCCCCAAAGCCTGAAAATAAAACTCTTTACCAACACTCTGACACAAGGCCTTGGTTGCTAGTGCAACAGAAATGTCATTAACACAGTGTAGACACTGTTCTTGCTTTGCTATACATTCTGTGTGTCTCTTTAGAAATGTCCCTTAACCTCCATAATTATGTATATTAACATGAAAACAAGAAACATACTTAAGAGGATTTGAAAGTTTTTGTTGGTTTTCTTTGTTTGCTTTTTCTCTTTCACTCCTATCACACTGGTGATTAATTATTTCAGATGAAGGACACCTTGTGAACTCAGGAATGCAATATAAGAAGAAGAAAAAGAAAAAAAAAGTCTGGATAATTATTATTATTAACTCTAAATCACCTTGATTTTCAACCATACTTATCAGAAGGCAAGTTTAATTTTAATTGAGCTTTCATAATGTTGATGGACTAATGGAGGTAGAATAAGAATCTCTGTGGCATTCAAACTTACTTCAAACAGAAAAGATTTGTCTCCCTACTGAATTCTCACTGATTGATTCATTTGTTCATTCATTTGATAAATTTCTTATTTCTGTATAACTGAATCTTTCTGTTATATCCAACGTTAAAAATAGAACTGTAAAAAATATTTCAGCCCTACAGCCTTTGGAAGTCAGAGATGTTCATATTTGAAAGTTTATGGTCACTAAACTATCTTCCAGACATCACATTCCTTCATCAGAAGGACTTTTAGAAATGTAGAAGTTAGTTTGTAGTAAGAATTTGAGATAGTCTTCATGAATAATCTTTGCAAAAAAAAATCTTTCTACCTCTGCTTGTAAGAAAGCTGCCATGGTCTCAAGAGAATAAAAATAGCTTAGCATATATGAATATACTTCATTATTTATTATCTCCAAGGCTAAGTTCCAATTTGATCAAAGTATAAATCACTGATACTACAAGTGATGTTAGAATCATGATTTTATATTTCCTGAAATAATAACTAACAATACTTTTCATTGATAAGATATGCTAAATTTTCATTTATTCATTGATATTAGAACTGGTGAGATTATCAAGTGGCCATTTTATTTACAGATCAAATCTGTAATTTGGATTGAGTATTTGTGCTATTTACTTTACTACCAGTCTACGTTTATCTAACAGTCTTAACTCTACTGAAGTTGAAGATTTCACAGTCTTCATAGACAATATATTCCAGATAATATTTTTTAGACCTTAAAGATTTTAAATGTAATTCTACTGCACCATTTCATCTCCCAGTATTGCTTCTGTTCTGAAGGGAAATATTTTAGGCACTTCAAGAAAAACGAAGGGCACTTTACACATTGATCTGGAAGTCTGAGATGGAATGCATAACACACCTCTGGTGATTCAGGTAGAGATAGTTAGAGAGCTGCTCCACCATTTGGATTATCATAAGTCCATGTGGACAAATGGGCTCCACCCTACAGTGCAGAGGGAGCTGGCAGAGGTGATGGCTGAGCCACTATCCTCCATCTATCAGTATTCCTGGTTATCTGGAGAGCTCCCAGAGGATTGGAGGATTGCCAGAGTGACTCCCATCTACAGTAAGGTCCATAAGGAGGATCTGGGGAACTACAGGTCTGTCAGACTGACCTCCGTAGCAGGGAAAGTTATGGATCAGATCATCTCAGGTAAGAACATACGGCATGTGTGTGGCAACCAGGGGATCAGGCCCAGCCTGCACAGGTTCATGAAAGGCAGGTCATGCTTGACCAACTTCATTTCCTTCTACGACTGGGTGACCAGACTGGTAGACAAGGGAAAGACTGTTGATGTAGTCTACCTAGACTTCAGCAAATCCATTGACATGGTCTCTCACAGTATTCTCTTGGGGAAACTGGCTACCTGTTGCCTGGACAGGTATACCCTTGTTTGGGTAAAGAACTGGCTAGAGTTACCTGTAGTAATTGATAGATTAAAGTCTATCTGGCAACCCATTACAAGTGATGCCCCCAGGGGTTGGTAATGGAACCCATTTTGTTTGCCATTTTTTCTGATGGCCTAGATGAGGGGATTGAGTGTACCCTCAGTAAGTTTGCATATGACATCAGTTTGGGAAGTAGTGTCAACGTGCCTGAGGGTGAGGAGGCCCTCCAGAAGGATCTGGATAATCTGGATCACTGGTCTGAGGT
Organism: Tetrao urogallus; assembly: GCF_951394365.1. NCBI lineage: Eukaryota > Metazoa > Chordata > Aves > Galliformes > Phasianidae > Tetrao > Tetrao urogallus. The sequence goes on from NC_136816.1 coordinate 70,750,477, forward strand.
GAATGGGATGAAGTTCAACAAGGCCAATTGCTGGATCCTGCACACTGGCCACAATAACCTCGTGCAATGCTATAGGCTTGGGGATGAGTGGCTGGATGACCAGGAAGAGGAAAGGGTGGGTACTGGTTGATGCTCGGCTGAACATGAGCTTACAGTGTGCCAGCCAATGCCATCCTGGCCTACATTAAAAATAGTTTGGCCAGCAGGAGCAGTGAGGTTATCATCCCCCAGTACACAGCACTGGTGAGGCTTGTCTCGCTCCATTTTATAGGAGGGAGAGTAGGTTCTTTTAATATCTGTATACCCGACATGAGATTAAGAAATAACGGTTCAAATGTTGGTGTGTCCGGTTTAATACAGATCTTAATCAGGGAGATGGGGAAGGGGAGGACAGACACTGTTACAAATTATGGTAATGGGGAAGGGAAGGAGGGTGATAGAAAAAGTAGGAAAGAAGAAGCAAGCAGTCTTTACAGGAAGCAAGAGGGAAATGGTCACCACCATGGATCCAGCATGGTTCGTAGTTCAGTCTTTGATCTTCAGTAGTGGTGGGTCCAGCATTGTTGTTCTGTTGACGATGATGATGGTGACCATGGCGATGATGGCTCCTTTTCAATGGTTCCAAAGTGGTCGAGTCAGCTGTCTTTGGAGTGACAGCTCAAATCCAAAATGGTTGAGGCAGCTCTCCTTGGAGTGGCAGTTTCTGGCTCTGAGATCTCAGCAGAAACTGCTTTGTTCCCATCTTCCGGGTCTTGCCAGCAGATAACAGGGAGCAGGGATGCCCACCTGCAGCCTGTTTTTCACAGGACATGATTCCCCAATTTTCCTGTACCAAGCTGGAACTGTTTAGTCACAGGCCAGATCTTAGGCCAGTAAACACTCCTGAGCATTCTCTTCTGGAGGCAAGCAGCTCTGGAGGAAGGTGCTTTCAAATGTCCACAAAGTGATGTTGATTGTCATACAGTAGCACCCATCACTTGCCTCCTCAACAAATCAATCAGAGTCTTATCACAAGAAATACCTCAGGAAACAAGCTTTGAGCCAAAAAACAAAGGATTCTCACAAGGCTGGACCTCAAGTATTGTGTTGAGTTTTGGTCCCCTCACTATGAAAGACATCGAGGCCCTGGAGCGTGTCCAGAGAGGGAAATGAAACCGGTGAGGGGACTGGAGCACAAGTGTTAGGAGGAGTGGCTGAGGGAGCTGGGATTGTTTAGTCTGGAGAAGAGGAGGCTCAGGGGAGACCTCACTGCACTCTAGAAACTTCCTGTAGCAAAGTTGTGATGAGAAGGGGTTTAGCCTCTTCTCCCAGGCAACATACAGGACCCAAGGAAATGGCCACAGGTTGTGTCAAAGGAGGTTTAGATTAGACATAAGGAAAAAAACTTTTTCTCTCAGAGGATGGTCAGGCACTGAATGGCCTGCCCAAGGAGGTGGTGGAGTCGCCATCCCTGGCAGTGTTCAAGAGGCATCTGGATGAGGAGCTACGAGATATGGTTTAGTAGCTTACGGTAGCAATGGTAATAGGAGGGTGGTTGGACTAGATGATCTTGAAGGTTGTTTCCAACCTTGTGATTCTATAAGTCTACGATTTACGATATGGAGAAAAATTTGAAGAAAATCAAGAAAAGAAGGATAATAAGTGGTTAAACTGGAGTCTCCAAGTATATAAAGACAGGGATAACAGAAAGGAAAAACTAAAGTCTTCAAACAAGAAAAGAAGAGACATGACACTCAAACTAGAGGAAATTCTAGGTCTAAATAACTAAAAGTAAAATTTACATACAGATTAGTGAAGCGCCAGAATTAATTGCCCATGGAGGATATGAAAACTCACTACTGGAAAGTTTCAAAACTATACTTGGCCTATTCTATTCTCAGATTTGCAAGTTGTCCTGCTTTGGGCAGGTGGTTGTTTCACAGGAACTGCAGGATTACCTTTCAAACTGATTTTTTGATTCTATAACAACATCAAGTTATAATGTCAGATGTCTAAATCTACCAATAATAATGTTGATATGTTATAAAATTGAGAAGTATTTCACAAAAGAAAGGAAGAAAATGCCACAATTCATGTTATTTTTAACTGACAGTGACCAAGAAACTGGAGAGGGTTAGAAAGGATAGGCTAAGCCTCTAAACCTCCTTCTCCAGTTCTCCAAGAATGAAAATGAGGTATACAGTTAGAGTTTTACAGGGACAATAAGCATACACTAAATAATATTAGATGTTAAAAAGTTAGGTAGTTGTTTTCTTTAAATCATGTTAGAAGCCAAATTTCACCATTTCACATAAATTAGAAACACTAAATTATCCAGTGTGGCATATATTTCTTCATTGTAATTCATCAGGAAGTTGGAGTTGTCTCAGGTTTAGAGATACTAACAGGCAGTCACTGCAGAGACGAGCTGCAGTCCAGAGGTGATAATGCATAGGGAGACAGGTAAAATTAGATTAGGCCAGGACACACGTAAGTAGTGTAATTCATTCTAGTTTAAGGTTAATGTAGCAAAAGGCCAATCTGATATGACACATTTAAAACTGAATGCTTAAGTTCTACTGCAGGAAGATTTTGATCTTTGACTAAAATAAGTTATGATCTAATCATAGGGGGAAAAAGATCATCGTGTCTCTGCCATCAATTCAGTTAAGTCTGTATCGTGTGGATTAACATTATTAATAAAGAGTGCGTTTCAGTGAAATATTCAGTTAGAAGTAAAAAGCAGTTTTCTCTCAGTGTTTTATTATCATTATTTTCTTTCACACAGAAAGTTGAAGAGGTTCTAGCTAAACATAACAAAGGCCACCAAGACCTTGGCTACTTCTAAAGCTAAAATTTGCAGATTCTGAACAGCTTACCAAAAATTTATATTTATGTCATAAACTTGCTTCTAGAATTAACATAAATATTTAGTTTAAATATAGTACTAAAATATGTATATAGAGAAATTCTATTTAAATTTGAAAACTAAAGAGATTTCTGTGAGTAATAGCTAATATCTTCAGGTGAAAATGTGCTCCAAATGCTTATCATCATCTATTAATTTACTACTGTATTCATCTACTCATCTATTAAAAAACATAAAATGGAAATAATACCAAGACTGTTGAAATGTGGAATGCTTTTATCCTATTATTGTTTAATGGAAGAAGTTGAATTGTTAATAGAAGAAGAATAAGGAGGCAGAGTGAGCTTCAATGACAATTTCAGACGTAAGAAAATTTAGGAGAAAGACATAGCAAGTTCTGAAATATATAAATAAAAAAACTGATAAAATGAAATTTAAGATAGGTAAGTGACTATTCAGCTTTTTTTGTTTGTTTGTTTGTTCTTTGTGTATTTTGGTGTTTTTTTTTTATGCTGCAAAAATTGGAAATTGAAGTTAAATTTTTAAGGATTGTTCTTAAAAATCATTTAGTTCTTAAAAATTCATCTTACTTCTGAAAACAGGAAACTGCATTTTTATCAATTTTGTGTGGCTTTTACATAAGCTTACTTTTTTCCCTCTTACATTGCAGTAGTTTGCATTTTTCAGCTTTTAATTTCTATTCTATTTGCTCTCTGAGGGCTTGATAATAAGAAATTCCTGGTGGAATTACCTTTTGTATTCTCTGAGATTCACATGTGCACACAAGGTTTTTAAGCACTAGAGTAGGCTTTTGTACTTCCGCTGTGGACAGATCTCCAGAAGTTCTGGAGAATAATCTTTTCTTCACTCTGTCTGCAGCACAGATCTGTAGGAGATATAAGCAAGTCTAGATCTTAGCTAAACAGATTGGAAATACAGTTAAATATACATTTATATCCCACTGGCCTCAATTGCACCTAAGGGCTTTTTCCAGTGCTTTATCAAATACTGACTGCTCAGGACATGACAGAGATTAAGGTTCGCATGTACTCAGCCCATTAGCAGATATTAAAATTTGGATTTTTTGTGAGCTCAAGGAAGATAGATGATGTAGTGGGTGGCTGCCTAGATTCCCAGGTGATGGAGTTGATGCATTTTATTTTTTTTTCTTACCATACAAGAAATATCGTTTTTGAATTTCAAAAACAACAGGAGCTGCATGCCAAAATCCTGCAAAAAGATTTTCATTATAGATTTTAAAACTTGGTTTGGAATATACACAGGCAAACTCAGGTATGAGCAGAGATGTCATCTGTAAGACAGATGTGCCAGGTCACAAGTCTGACAATAAGATATTAGAGCTCTGCATTTGACAGGCACTATTAATGCAGAACGACAAAGGTCACTCCCATGACATTACACATCACAGATGTGAAACACTAGAAAGAGCAAAGGGGGGTTTAGTTTGATGTTTGTTTGTTTTCTCGGGAGTTCAAAGCCAGGCTTTTGAAGAACTCAGCATTCACTGATTGTTTTCAAAACATCTCATTTTCAGACTTGATATGTAGAAGAAGATGGATCAGGCTCTGGGCATCCTGATTGAGCTATGGATGTTCCTGTTCATTGCAGGAGAGTTGGACTAAATGACATTTGAATGTCCCTTCCAACTCTAAGGGTTCTGTTTCTATGATGCTATGTTCAGGATCAAAAGACAATTGTAGATTAATATTAACTTTCTTCACCTGAGCTTCAGATTGAATGACTGTCAACCTGTGCAAATAGAAAAAAAAATTTTTAATCTATTTCATTACATGAAATAAATAAATTAATAAATAAATAGAAGAGAGGGTTTTACTGTTGCTGTTAACTATCTGCTTTTGATTTGATTTTCTAAAGAACTATAATGCTTGTCATATCATTGGCAAAAGTCTAAGAATGAGACTTTCAGTGAGGTTTACTTTGGCTTAGTGATAAATGATAAACTGCAGCATTCCACTGTTGTGTTTGATCTCTACCCACAGAGGTCAGCTTTTAAGATTTTTTTCTCTAAAACTGATGAGTATTTCTAAGAACAAAAATTGAGCAATTTTGAATTTTGATGTTCTTGTCTTATCTGCATATTTCTACTGGAAGCAAACTATCCATTTTATGAAAAGAATAATTATAGATTTGACACTAACTTCCTAGGTACAACGAGTCAGAAATAATATCAACTCATTTGTTTTTTATAACGAGTTATTATTAGTTCCTAAGTTATTTTGGTCATTAGCCATTTTATCATGTCTTGCTGCAGAGAGCAACCTCACATTTGGAATTGCCAATCAGTGACATGAAACATTATTTTAAATTTAATATTTAATTGATACGAATACAACAGTCTTGGAACATAAGTGGCCAAAAATTATGTTGATAATTCTTGTATTCAAATACCAGCTATTCAGTTTCCAGTACCAACACTGTCATAGAAACTGAATGAAGGAAAAAGCAGGAAGATAGCGAACTCCTGAAATCTCTCAAGCTTTCAGTATGTGGGTTTAATAATACCATACGTTCTCTAGATAAATTCTTTCCATGCACTGTAGTTAATAAATAAATAAATAAATACATACATACATATATACATAAAATAAATTGGAAACTGTACATAATTGCATCATCTAATGACATTTATCCTAATATATAATTAAGATAGAATGAAATTAAGAGAACTCCTAATGGGCTTTTTCCATGTTGCTTATTATTTTTATATTAGTGCTCTGTCCTTCTTCATATTTCACATTTACCTTTCAGGTATATTAGAACACACAGTGTTAGTTATCATGTACCTTGACAAAAATATATTTCCCAAGAGATTTGTAATCTAAAATACCTTCTGTTACTCTTTACTTCCTATAATAAGTCCTGCTATTCTTGGAGATATGTTTGTGCCTCTGACTTCATTTCATCAAAGGAAGAGTGGACACACAGATGCACAGCGATAAGGGACATGGAAATGCTTCTACAGATAAACATCAGTAGTTCAAACTTCAGCAAGCTCTAGTTAACCTTTCATAATTTCAGGTGAATTACAGATGGGAGTGTGGCCTGTGGGAACTGAGACTTCATAGGTCCAGAGTTTTTAATCTCTCCTCATCTGGAAACCTAAGTAATTTTCATTGCTTTTCTTAAGACTTTTCTATTCCTGCTATGTCAAGCTGGCCAAAATGGAACATAACATTCAAGGAAAGAATGCTGATTTGTAATTCTTCCTGTTATGGTGTCTAGTGCAAATCAAAAAGTGACAATCATGAAGCAAGCTTGCAGCTTTCAGTTCCTGGAGTATGCTATCTACAAATATGTTCTGTGAGGAAAAAAACAAAAGTGAAAAAGTACACAGCGTGTATGGATATTTAGTAGATTGGGGGATATTTTGAATTATCTTTAGACAGTTTCTTTGAGGAGATAAATCAACATTCACCCTTTTCTTTTGTCAGGTTGTGATGGTGGTATGAAGAAGTAAGCTTTTGTTTACATCTGAAGATTAAAAGCGGCACAGTGTTAGAATATTCATTGGAAGCAGCGTGATAGATAAGATGTCAAGGAGAGCTACAGAAACTACAACAATGCTTTAAGAAGATAAGTAAATATACAGTGTTATCTTCTAAGCTGAAGCCTCATACAACTTCACTTTTAAATATGTATGATCAAAACCTTTTTTGTTCTACCCACATCTTCACACATTTGTAAATGTTCTCTTCCAAGGCAAACCTGTGAGACAGCAAAATAGATTACCTACAGAAGTAGCCAGTACACTAGAGGGATATTCAAGACCTGGGTGGCAAAAGCAGTCTTGAGAATATGCTGTAAAAATAACTTTGTTGTAGTCAGGATTGAAAAGGAATACTTGTTGAACTTCAAATTTTCTGAGTTTGCTGGTCCTCAAAAGACTGGGTTCGGACTGCAATAATTATTTTAATGTCTCATCAGCATCTGAGGAAAATGTTTTCTTCATTTATTGATGAAGATCTCATGCTTTTTATTTTCCTCACAATTTTCTGTGAGCTTGTTCAATGTGTATTATGTGGTTGTCCTCTGGATGTGCCTAGGTGATCAGAGCTGGAGGCAATGCACTGTTGTTTTTTGTAGGTCTGCAACAATTAACCTACACACACAGACAATAATTCAGTCTGGGATAATATTTAGGAGATTATTTCTATATACAATGATCTCCTGAGGTACTTAAGCACCCAAATTCCATTCAAAAACCTAATGTGCTTCATAAACGCTAATATCTTCTGTCTTGTAAGAGTTAAAGGTTTTACTGATATCACTTGCTGCTTTCCATGTATCACTGACAAACTAATACGATCCCTCCATATTGACAGCCTATATTTGTTTTCACAGTAGACTTGTTTAGATTAGAAATTTAGAAATTAGAAATTAGATGTTTAAATTCCACTTTTTGAAAATATTTTCATATCTTACATTTTATAAACAAGCCATCAGAGATATTCACTACTTGATGGGAAATCAAGTGTGATGGATGAATCAAGAAGAATCATGAATCAAGTAGATGGGAAATGGGAAAAGCTCTAACAAGGCCCAATGAACACCTAGCATCTCCCCCAGGACAGATCTATTCTTTTATTGTGGATTGAGAGGCCATACGATATTTAACTTCTACACACTCTTTGAGCTTCTTGCAGGATGGTACATTTGGATTCTGTGCTAGAACTTACTCTGGGGCAGACAACTGTATGCTGATAAATATAAGTGAGCATCAGCAATGTAATACAGAAAAATCTAGGAAATAGTACTCAGTGATGAAGATAAAGGAGCAAACTAACACTTCCACATACCTCAGTTTTTGAAAGTGGTAACATTTTTTTGGTCAGAATAAAGGAATGAAATAACCATTTCGCAATGCAAAGTCCTCTTCAAGAGAAAATGTACTGTATCTCAGTGAAAAAGATTTTTTCTTCATCCTCCCCCATAGAAATATTCAAATATATAATGGTAAAAATATTCTTTAATTTAATCAAGACTCTTTCCTATGAATTTTATTGAAATAAGATTGATCACATTATCTTTCTGATCTCCAAGAATATATTGTAGCTTGCCCTGTGTTGTGTTTATGGTATCAATAAAAATGAGTAATTCAGAAGTCTATCCTAGCCCCTAAATTTTTATCAACACTTAAGTCATCTTTGGATATGTTTTTGGCTTCATTTCAGTCAGAATCTTGCCCTTTCTTGTTTCTGTAGTCTGAAAACAAGTTATCCAAGAATAGAGTATTCAGAATTAGCATTAGTGTTCGATTTAGAGTGTAAGCTGTTTCTTTCCTTCCTTCCTTCCTTCCTTCCTTCCTTCCTTCCTTCCTTCCTTCCTTCCTTCCTTCCTTCCTTCCTTCCTTCCTTCCTTCCTTCCTTCCTTCCTTCCTTCCTTCCTTCCTTCCTTCCTTCCTTCCTTCCTTCCTTCCTTCCTTCCTTCCTTCCTTCCTTCCTTCCTTCCTTCCTTCCTTCCTTCCTTCCTTCCTTCCTTCCTTCCTTCCTTCCTTCCTTCCTTCCTTCCTTCCTTCCTTCCTTCCTTCCTTCCTTCCTTCCTTCCTTCCTTCCTTCCTTCCTTCCTTCCTTCCTTCTTCCTTCCTTCCTTCCTTCCTTCCTTCCTTCCTTCCTTCCTTCCTTCCTTCCTTCCTTCCTTCCTTCCTTCCTTCCTTCCTTCCTTCCTTCCTTCCTTCCTTCCTTCCTTCCTTCCTTCTTCCTTCCTTCCTTCCTTCCTTCCTTCCTTCCTTCCTTCCTTCCTTCCTTCCTTCCTTCCTTCCTTCCTTCCTTCCTTCCTTCCTTCCTTCCTTCCTTCCTTCCTTCCTTCCTTCCTTCCTTCCTTCCTTCCTTCCTTCCTTCCTTCCTTCCTTCCTTCCTTCCTTCCTTCCTTCCTTCCTTTTTTTCAAGTAAGTAATTTCTTCTTTGCCCATTCATGCAAAATAATAAATAAATAAATAAATAAATAAATAAATAAATAAATAAATAAATATAATAGAGAAAATTGATCGTTATAATGTAGAATGCAAATTTGCAGGAAGTATATTGCATATGTAAAGTGGTCAGACACATTTCATATTCGACATTAAAAAGCACTACTGATTGTAACCAGTGTCACTCATAGTACATTTATTGCTCGTGCTCCATAAAGTTAATTTTGAAAAGTATTTAAGTATTTGGTCAGAGAAGATTATAAGAAAAACAGTTAAGTATGTTTTGCACTCTGACTGTATTCACAAGAGTTGTGTTATATGAACTGATTTATTTGTTTCCAGGTGTTTTGTTGGTGCTTTTCTTTTTGTTGTTGTTGTCATTGTTGTTTCCATAAAGCTCTGAATTTGGTAAAGGCTAATCAGAAATGCTAACATACTCCACCCAGTGAAGTAATCAATTAATTGGCCCTAGAAGGTTTCTGAAAATTGAGACAAAGACTTTGTATTGTGAAATTATTCCTGCATTTTGACAGATGAAGACACAGGCAGAGTAAGAAGCATCTTTGATTGACCATTCAAGCCTAACTCCATAAATTTGAGGTTTCAAGGTAATTCAGCATTAACAATTCATTCTTCATCTACTTTTTCTTCAAAATGAAGAAAGAATTACATCACAGAACCATAGAATCATGGAATCATAGAATGGTTTGGATTGGAAGGAATCTGAAAAATCATCTAGCTCTATTTCCTCTGCATGGGCGGGGTTGAAAACTGTTGAATTAGATACAACATTAGGTTGCCTAGAACACCATCCCATTTGTTCTTGAATTCCTTTGTCAATGAGACATTCACAATTTATCCTGTCAAGTTATTCCAGTGCCTCACTATCCTCTGAATAACAAATTTCCTCCTAACATCTACTTTAAATCTCTCCTTTTTAAATTTAAAGCTATCGTCCCTTGTCCTATGACTACCTGCCAGTGTAAAAAGTCAGTTTCCATTCTGATTATAAGCTCCCTCTAAGTACTGGAAGGCCACAATGAGGTCTTCCCAGAGGTCTCCCAGAGTCTTCTTATCTTCAGACTGAACAAGCCCAGCTTCCTCAACCATAGCATTGAGGGGCAGGGGAGGGGGTTGAGGGAGGGAAGAGGGGTTTGGACATTCACCTCACCTGCCTACTGACCATCCTTCTTTTGATACAGCCCAGGATACCGTTGGCCTGTTGATCTCCAAGTGCACATTGTTGGCTCATGGCAAGCTTTTTGTACACCAGAAGCCCAAGTCCTTCCCCACAGAGCTGCTCTCAATCTGTTCATCATCCTATCTCATACCTGGAATTGCCCCAGCACAAGTACTGAACCTTACACTAACCTTGGTGAATCCCACCAATTACATGTGGGCCAAATTATCTTGTTCAGGTCCCTCTGGATGACATCCCTCCCTTCACTTGTGTTAACTGGACCACTCAGCATGGTATCATCAGCAAACCTTCTGAAGGTGCACTCAATCCTACTAACTACATTTTTCATAGATTTGACCAAGATTGACTACCTGGGGACACCATTCACATGGACCTCCATCTGATCACAGACATTGACCACAATCAGCTGGCAGCAATCATCCAATCAATGTTTTATCCACTGAATAGTCAAATTTCCAAATTCATATCTTTCCAATTTAGTAATAATGATATGGTATGTCATCATATCAAAGGCTTTATAGAAGCCCAAAAAGACAGTATCATTTCTTCTGTCTCGATGCTTTGATGTTGTCACTCCATTGTAGAAGGTCACCAGATTGATTAGGTATGATCTGCTCTTGGTGAAGCTATGCTAGCCATCTTGAATCACTTTCTTATCTTGCACGTGTCTTACATAGCTTCCAGAAGAATATATTTCATTATCTTTCATAGCACCAGGCTCAATAGCCCGTACTTTCAGAGATCTTCCTTTACTAAAAATGAGAGTGATATTTCTCTTTTTCCAGTCACTGGGGACTGACACTTAACAGCCATGACTTTTTGAATGTGATTGAGAGAGTCTTGACAACATCAGCCAGTTCATTCAAAACCACTGAATGCAGGTCTTTGGGTCCCATTGACAACAATAGACAAGGAGGAGAGCCACTGATGCCATCTGTCTGGATTTCAGCAAGGTCTTTGACATGATACTCCACAACATCCTTGTATTCAAATTGGAAGGACTGTCCAATTGTGTGGAAACCTCCTGCATGATCAAATCCACAAAGTGGTGATCAATGGCTCAATGTCTGGAAGGAGATCAATGAGGAGTGGTGCCCCTCTGTTAGTTCCAGAACCAATACTCTTTAATATCATCATCAGTAACATCAACAGATGGAGGACACCCTCAGTAAGTTTGCAGATGACATCAAGCAGTGAGGGGTAGCAGACATGTCTGAGGGATGGAATGCCATCCAGAAGGACCTAGGCAGTCCTAAGCAGTGGGCTCAGGTGAACAGCATGAGGTTCATGAAAGCCAAATTTAAGGACTTGCACCTCAGTCATGGCAACCCCTGCTATAAGTAGAAGCTGGGGGATTAAATGATTATGCACAGTGCTGATGAAAAGGACTTCCGGGTGTCAGTGGATGGCAGGGTGGGCATGAGCCAGCTGTATGTGCTCGCAGCCCATAAAAACAACCGTATCTTGGTCTGTGTCAAAAGAAGCATGGTCTGCAGTTTGAGGGAAGTGACCTTGCTCTTCTACTCTGCTCTGGTGAGGCCTCACCTGGAGTTCTGTGTCCAAATGTGGAATTTTCAGTACAGGAGATACACAGACATGTTGGACAGCATCCAGAGAAGGGTGACAAACAAGATCCAAGGGATGGAATACCTCTCCTACAAATACAAGTTGAGAGAGCTGGGGTTGTTCAGCTTGGAGAATAAAAGGCTTCAAGGTGATCTGATTTCAGTATCTAAAGGGGAGCTACAAGAAAGGAGACAGATCTTCAGTAGGGCTTGTTTTTATAGGACAAGGGGAAATGGCTTCAAACTAAAGGAGATATAAAGTAAATTTAGATCTTCTTTGGATGTAAGGAAAAGTCCTTTTACAGTGGAGGTGTTGAGGCAGTAGAACAGCTTGCCCATAAATGTGGTGGAAGCCCCATCCCTGGGGACATTCAAGGCTAGGCTGGTCCAGGCTCTGAGCAATCTGATCTAGCTGTACACGTCCCTATTCATTGTGGGTGAGTTTGACTAGATGATCTTTAAAGATCCCTTCCAACTCCAAGGATTTTATGACTTGTAAACATTCCATCTCATCAGGTGGTCTTCAATTACTATTGCATGGCTCAAACTGGGAGGGATTCCACTCCCACATTCTTCCTGGCAAAAAACTTGTGGAGTACCTCAGTCTTCTGCATATCTGTTGTTGTCATTTCTCCCTTCTAATTTATCAGAAGGGGACAATTCTCTTTGCCTTTCTCTTCTGACCCACATACCTGTAGAATCTCTTCCTATTTTTCTTCACGTCCCACAGCAAATTCAGTTCCACCTGTGACTTGGCTTTCCTGATCCTATCTTTGCATCTCCAGGTCAGGGGGATCAGGAAAGAACATCAAATTTCTCCTTAGTAAAAATAAGTCTTTTCCTTTCTTTTTCTTCCTCTTCCTTCTTCCACCTCCCCCCCAACCCCAACATCCCTCCCCTCCAAAAAACAAAGCAAAACAAAACAAAAAAACACATACTAAAAATAAGAGCAAAAAACAATAGTACCTGCACAAACATGCAGTGTTACTAGACAGTGCTACTAGACTTTCAACATAGACTTTCATTAGTAACCTTATCTACATCACCTTCTTTTTTTTTATTTATTTTTTTTGTTTGTTTGTTTCGATTTGGTCAGCTGGCTCAAACAATCCTTGAAAAAGACAAGTAAGAGAGAGATATAGGGGTTACCTCAATGCCACTGATCCTTATGTGGTACATAAGAAGATAAAATATCTCTCTTGTTTTCTTTCTCTTGTACGTTAAAACACAATGAAGATAGAGATATAGCTAACATGCTTGAATCTTTGATGGAAACCATGAGGGAAGGGAAAAAAGACAAATATCGCCCTAATGACAGACCCCCTGATAGCACAAATCCAGCAATTTATTTTCCAGTGTACCCAGCAAAAAGGACTATGTCTGTGGGGAAGCTGAGGGAATAGAGAGAACAAAAGAGGGGAGAAGCACTGAATATCTAATTATGGTGTGTATTTTTTTTTTTCATAGTAGCTGTATATTTTGACATAGAGAACTACTGTTTTCAGTTATACTTCTTACTTCAGTGTACAGACTTCTGATTTACTCCCATAGTTAGCCCAAGAAATTCAGCTTTCAGGTTCTTTATATGAATAATATGGAGTATTCTAGAGAGGTTATACATGAGTTTTGTTTCAAAGCCTATCTAACAGGCTTATGTTTGTTCCTCTAAATGTATACAAGTTGTGTTACCATATCTGATTGGATGTCACATTGGCAATGCCATGGACCGCCTGGGCACTTTTGTCATGTATTCTGTGACAGTTCAGTTCAGACACTTACAAACTTGAACTATCCTAACTGAAATAACATTTCTGACTTCCACAAAAAGGCTCCTTGAGATCACTGAGATGCAATGGCATGCAAAATGGACAGTTATATATGTCAGTGATATATAATATATATCACTGACAGTGTATCCATACTCACATCAGATATCCCAAAGCCTTTAACCTAGAAGCAGCTTTTAAGTTCCTCCTTGAAAAATGCAGAAGTGAATCCACAAATTCCTGTGTTGTTTTGTTGTTGTTGTTGCTGTTTTGTTTTTGTTTTGTTTTTGTTTTGTTTTGTTTTGTTTTGTTTTGTTTTTTTGGTTTTTGTTTTTTGCTTGAGGCAGCTGGCAAACTGTGTATTAACAAAAGGTTCTCAGCAAAACAACTTTGACTAGTTATACTATCTGAATCCTTTGACCTGTTGGACACACTGAGAATGTTTCCATCTGACTAAGGTGAAGGCTCAAACTTCCAGTCTGGAACAAAACCTTTGCTTTGCTGTATGATAGCACCAGACCCCAAAGGAGTCTGAAGGCTCTGGAACACACTGTCAGTTTTGGCTCAACAGTCCTAGCATGCCTATGGTATAGTCTAGCTTTGTCACCTTCTTTTTGAGCCAATAAAGGATGGACTATGCGCTCTGTATTGTCCTAGCAATGACACTGCCATAGTTGCTGTGAAACAGTGAGTCACTTCAGCAGGTACTGATGTTTACAAGTATAACCTTCAGGTTCTTTTTCATCACTGGTGAAAATGCATAGCTAATGGTGGTGACTGTGTTGAAAAATATTGATTTGTGTCTGATAAGTTTCCCAGGCAAATATTGCTAGTGCTCTTTGTAGCTCTTTGTAGTTTACATGGAAATAAATAGGAGACATGATTTTTGGAACAATTGATATATATGTAGAGTAGTGCATGAAAGCCTTCTCAGAAGAGTGAGAAGATGATACAAACAGTTGCTTGATCTATCAATAAATAAATGAGGAAAAAAAAGGATTGGTAAAGCAGTTTGAACACCAGTTTTTAGCAACACTGGTAAACAGAAAATTTTTTTAAAAAATAAGAAAACCCATGAGAAGAAAAAAAGATAACAAATGATTAGTCCATTTGCTTGGAAAACTTATGCCTTCTGTATTCTGTATTGTCTTGATAAAAAAAATTAAATGTGTTTTGTATTCTTCTGCCTCTAAAAATGCTAGCTTCAGGTTGTCACAGAGTAGATTTTAATTCCATTTAAGGAAACATACAGCTGAACAAAAGTGCTATGATTTCACAGCTTCACAACTGATGGACTATGGGATATTCTCCTTTGAACACCAACTGTGAAAAAGGCAAGCATTGAAGGCTACTAAAGGGTGCAACGAGAAACAAACAAACACTTAAAAGAACTTTTAGGGAAGTGGCTGATAAATACTTGACGTCTGCTTTTGCAAACCTTTATTTTCACTTGTTTTGTCTACCCCTGAATTCCAACATTCTTAATTCCAGTGACCCCAGATGTTCCCATGTCTTCCAAATTGAATTTTTCAGCCAATCCCACTGCTAAGCTAGCACTGTGTAAATTCCTGCTATGTGTGTAGGAAACTTTAATTTCTGCACATTCCAGATTGATAATGTCTCCCAAATTCTTGCTCAATAGATCTTGTCTGGAAGTAAAGAAAATAGTTCCCTGCTGCTCAGAAATTATGGTATTATGATTAAAACACTGCTTTCAATTTTAGAAATTATACAGTTAATTGCGAGATCTTCCAGAAATTTACTTACATGCAAATAATTTCTTCCTTCCATGCTTCAGTTTCCTAGCTGTAAATTTGGGATTTACAGCTACCTCTTCTGTAACTAACAATATTTATATCAAAGTACTACCTCTGATCGGAATGTTTCATGCTCCTGGTCAGAGTACTGGTGAGACCCCAGGCACATCACTTAACCTGTATTTTATATTGACTTTTGTCTCCCTGATGTGAGCCACAAGTCCTATTATCTCTCTGGGTTGTATGTTCAGTAATATTTTCAGCAAGTATCTGTGATAGTTTTTCAAACCACATTATTACCTAGATTGATTTTGGATATAGAAAGTGGTATAGCACAGGAGGTATTTCTATTATTTAGACAAGTTATCTTTGTCAAACCAAAAGAAAAGAAGATGAGAGAGAAAATGAACCCTGCACCTCACTAAATAACAAGCATTAGAGATTTTACAGTTCATGTTTCTTCTCTAAGAATGATAGAGATGTTGGTGTTATAATTTTACATGCAATTTTCATGATAAGTACTTGACTTTTCTAGTTAACTTGAGTCTGCCTCAGGTAAGAGATGTGCATCATCCAGAATTAGTATCTTTTTGCATTATGCATATTGCTGGTTGAGTACTGGCACTGAATGCTTTTCACATTTCCTGTATGATTTGAAGACTTTATCTGAATCCAGATATGCCTGTGATAGTTCTGTCTTTTATTTCTTCTTTTAATAGCATTCATTGTTTTTACTTAATTTTTGGTTTGGCTGTATTTTGTTTTTGTTCCCCTGTTTCTACCTTACCCACCTTACTCTCCCCACCATCACTTTACTATTATTACAGTTGTAAAAATGAAAAAATATATATTTTACTGTGTATATACACAATTTATTTTGAATTTCTCATTCATGACTGACTAATCACTACTAGGGGAAATGGGAACCACTGTTAATAATGTGGTTTAAAAAATGCATAAAACTAGAATGATACAAAGAAAGAAATATTCACCACAGTACAATATGGTGCTAGGGTCTCTGCAGTTAAGTTCTGACAATATTTTCTTTGCTGACATGGCTGTAACTTTATTGCATGTACAAAACAAAATCACAGTAAACAAACAAACAAAAACTTACACAGTCACATTTAGTACATCATGACTCTCAGAACAAGAATTCCACCAATAATTCAGTATTTGACCTACATCAATTGAAGTAAGGCTTTAAAACCAATGGATAGGCAAACACATGAACAGCATACTGATTTCTGGGGTCTTTTTCACTGTGGTCCTACAGACCACAGCTGTTAGCAGCTGGAGTATACTGGGTTGGGGTTTGGAGCACATCAGCTTATTCAAATGTGTTGAGACAGGGAGCATCAGATGATTCACTGAAAAAGCATGCTCTCAATGTGAAGTAAACGTTAACACAGACAAATTTTCTTCCAAGTTCATCTTGGAATTCATCTGTTTGCTTTTAGATAATTATGTTCTATATACTCAGAGGCATTTTAGCACTGTTTTTCTATTTGGATCCCAAATGTATGTGGATTAAGTGTTTCCAAGTGGGTTAAGTGTTTCGTAGTGGCTCTAAGATAAAAATATTTAAAAAAAAAATTTTTTTGACCTATCTTTTTATCCTTTATATCATATTTCAATTCAAATTCCATTTTCTCCACAGGAGTATAATAAAGTTTACTTTAAACATTCAGTTTTCTACCACAATTTCACATATATTTTGTTCTCATGTGCAGACATGCAGAGAAATATATTACATATTTTCTTGAAAAGAAAAGCTGTGATCTCCAACATCTCTTTATATTGTCACATTTATTAAAGTTTTTTAGCAGAAAATATCCAGTGTTAACCATTACACTACATCAAAACTATACATACATTTAAATCATAAAATTATAGAATGGCTTGGCTTCAAAGAGACATTAAAGATCACCTAGTTCTAAACCCCTGCCTTGGGCAGGGTAGTCATCCACTAGATTAGGCTGTTCAAAGCCCTGTCCAATCTGGCCTTGAATACCTCCAGGAATTGGAACTTGCACCTTCTTTAAGCAACCTGTTCCAGTGCCTCACTATACTTACAGTGAAGAATTTCTTCCTTTTTTCAAATCTATATCTCCTCTTTTTTAATTTAAATTCATTACTCTTTATGCCATAATTACACATCTTGTTAGAGTCTTTCTCCATTTTTCTTCTAGGCCTCTCTTAAATACTGAAAGTCCATAATTAAGTTTCCCCAGAGCCTTCTCTTCTCTGAACTGAACAAGCCCAACTCTCCTAGCCTGTCTTTATTGCAGAGGTACTCCATACCTTTTTATCAACCTCGTGGCCCTCCTCCAGACTTTCTCCAACATCTGCACATCTTTCTTTTGTTGAGGGTTCCAGGTATGGATGCAGTACTCCATATGGGGCTTCACAAGGGCAGAGAAGAGTCGCACTGCTGGCCACCCCAATTTTGATGCAGCCCAGGATACATTTAGAATTTTGGGCTGCAAGGACACACTATTGAATTATGTCAAGCTTTGTGTGCACCAGAAGCCTCACGTCCTGCTCCAAGGAGCTGATCTAAATCCATTCATCACCCAGTCTATACTCATATCTAGAATTGCCCTAACACAGGCACTCCACTTGCACTGGTCTTATTGAACATCATTAGGTTCAACAATAATCTAGTTTAATAGCCAGAAAATCACAACTCAAAACAATAATGCTACATCAAAATTTTCTCACCTTTTCAAGATGAAATGATTTTTAAAAATAAATTAAAAAATAAAGGTTTTCAAATTGAACAGAAAGAAAGAAGTATCTTCCAGCAGTGTTTCATTTTTCCAGCCCTAGACTACAGTCAGAGATTAGAGCTCTACAAACTAATCTACTAATCTGTTTTAGAGTGTCCTTTAAAGATGTCATGCTTTTCTATACCGCTAAGAATATAGGTGCAATTCTGCTGACTAATGTAAGCAAATTTATTTATTTATTTATTTTCCCTGCACCTCAGGCTAAAAACTGCCTTTCTTCTACTGATATGCTTTGAAGTCTCTGAACTACAAATTTATAAGACCTGTTTTTTTGTCCGTGCTTTTCTTGCTATCTGAACATTCAAAGCAGAGGTACACGAGAACCTCTGGTCTTGGCAGTGGGCAACTCAGAGACATGGAGCCACATCTGTCCATCATTTTAATTGCCATGGAAAGCCTTCCACACAGGTACCTTGCAGGGCAGTTGTCTGAAAAGCAAGGTCTTGTTTTCGTAATGACTGCTGCAGAAGACATTTTTAACCTGCAGTTTCAGGAAAGCTCATAGAGACAGCAGCCATCTCATCCTATGCCATTCAGCAGAGGCCTTCTCTGTATCTTTTTCTCTATTGTTTTGTTTATTTGTATGCACGCCTGTTTCTCTGCAGGTATCTCAGTGATTAGTGAAGCAACTGGCTCTGCCTTTTTCAGCTCATCTCAGGGTTCCAGGCAAAACAAGCCCATTTGAAGCAGGGCCCGACACTTGCTATGATTCCCCATATGTTGATTTTCACACCAGCCTTGGGTGGCTGCACCTCATAATTTGATTTTCTCTGCATCAGTTTTGTTTGCGTGTGTGTGAGAGAGTGTGCATTCATAGCTTTGTTTCTTTCTAGCTTGAATTGATTCTGACCTAAATAGAGGAAAGTGTGGGTTGCAGTTTTATTGTAGGTGCCACTTCAAAGACTTGCAAAGCTACAGTCTGCAAATCAGTGTGTTAAGGGAGGGGAGAAAAAGATACCCATTTGTATTCAGGGATGTCACTTCTGACAGAACTAGAAAAAGATGAAACCCAGAGGTTCTAATTTCTGTGTACAATACACCCCACATGTCTCTGGAGTTTAGAGGGTGGATTTTTTAGGGATTCATTTGCATGTCACTAAATCTAATGCAGTTAAGTTTGTGATTTAGCAAAACTATGCTGAAATGGAAACACTATGAAAAAAAATATATGATCCTTCTACTTAAATAAAAAAAAAAAAAATAATCCCAGTTTTCCAAATACAATGTAGTTTTTAACTCTAAAATTCTACTATGTGTGTGAGGGAAAAGCACAGCTGTCATTTACAGATGTTTGTGGTTAAGGATGAAAGTTACTTACTAAGCTGTTAATTTTTCTGTTACATATAATGTTGGCACAGCCTACTGTTAGTTGCTACGCTTTCTAAATGTTAGATTTTTTATTTTCTGAGGCCTCAAAGTTAAATAGGTAAAAGAGATTATATACTTATAAATATATATATGCATATATATACGCTTATAGGCAAGCAGTTGTGCCTTAGACTAGCTGCACAGCTCTCTACAGCTTCTTAGTTTTAAGTTCAATTTATTACAGCAAGTTAAATCTATATTTCCACTTCTCCCTAAAAATTTCTCCATGAACAACCAAGATCTACTTGTGTTTCCATTTATGTTTTCTCATCACTTTCTTAGAAAATCATTTTCACTCTCTAAATTACTTGATGAAAAATTATTCCTCAGAATATTAATATTGACAATGTATTTTAGAAGCCAGAATTGTAAAAATAATTCTGAAAAGCTGTTGGCTTACTGGGAGAGATGGAGCATAGTAATTTGCAGAGCTAGGTAAAAGAGCTAAGTATAATCATCATGTTGTTGATGTGTCCAGAGTCACATTCAGCTTTGTTTGAATTCAGACTGAAGGCAACGAGCTGCCTTTGAAGATCAGTAAAGCCTTCTCCAGTTTTTATCACTGAGCCTAGGAAATAGAGTGCAACAGATCCTGTACATGTGTTGTTAACTTTTCACACTTTATGCTAACTTTTATCTCTACACTGCAATACTGAATCTTCTATTATTTTTTATATATGTGTAGAATTTGATAGCGTAATCAAAATATCATTATATAAGGAAGGGGCTAAATTTACTATATAGATAATAATATATGCTTGTGGTTGATCTCTTAGTAACAAGGATAATCTCTCTCTCACCCAGAAGTGAGATGTAAGATATATAATGACTGTTACAAATTTGTATACAATATGTACTGCAGAGATGCTCATCTATACCATAGTTTACCTCTTACTATCTATCTGTTTGTCCTTCCCTAAATATTGAAAATAATAATAATTTTTTAAAAAATGGAATAAACAAATTCAGGTAATTCAGGGCTTGTGAGATCAGTTAAATGATAATACATCAAGGTTAATAGCTAGGACATTCTATGAGATGTGGCAATTTTAAATTTTAAAGTGGGCCTCCGAGGGAGAGGAAGGTAAGGAGAAACCTGGAAAGAAAATCCTAAACAGGCTTAGGTGAGACAACTGCTGAGTTGCTTGTCGATGTCAAGATGATGGCTTTGTATTTGTGCTGTAATAGAGTTTTAAGGAGCTGTACAAGTCTTGCAGAAAAAACTGAGGTACTTGTGAAGACTGAGGTATCTCAGTTTTTAGGATAGGGTTTTCTGAAGCACGGTGACAGAGCTAGATGCTTAAATTGTGCCTAACGTGAAATGTCACAGGGTAGATCAGGAGTGAAACTGCCTCTGATCTCTTGCACTGAACAAAAATTCTCAAATATCTTTATATTTTCCACATCCTCTTGCTCATATCTTACCCTTCACATAGTATCTTTTTAGACTAAGGAAAGCAGAGAGTGAAGTAGATCACACGTAATCTAGGTTCTAATTTCACGTATGATCAAACAGGTGACATTGATTTCCTTTCATGTCCCTAATGATTTCAGAATAGTTTATTTCCTATCAAACTATCAACTCTTCCACCACTGCCACTGACAGTGTAACCCACTGACTGTGCTCATGCAAAATGTTGCTTAACTACTGTAACCGAGTTCCACTGTCTATCCCAGACAACACCAACAGCAATACCATTATCTGTAGAGTGAACTCAGTGGCCATAGAGTGAACTCAGAGATTGATGTCTCTACAGCAGGAACTACTGGCCATCCAAATACCTCTGATAGGCAACAGGAACTCAAGCAGCTGCTTGAGTTATTTGGTAGAAAGCCTCATCTTTAGCAAACAGTTTTTGTGGATTAATGGACTCCTTTTATTACTGTGATTAGACAGAAAATTATTCCATTAAATTGAATTAGATTACTGTTATTATTATTTATTATTTACTAAGTGCCAATTGCACTCAGTAATGTTCGTATCTATTAAGGGGAGGAAAAGGAGTCACACTTCAGCACATATACAGCCATTACATGTACATGGTCACTTGTGGATAATGGAAAGGGTCATGATGCTCTACCAGGGGTCACTGTAGAAACAGCTCCTGAGTGAGACTTTGAAAAGAAGATAAAGAAAGAAGAAATATTTTCTTAATATTGTTATTATTATTAATAATAATAATAATAAAAAGAGAGAGAAAAAAAATATTTACAATTAAAATAGAGAGAAGTTATTTTGAAGATGAGAAGCAATAGGAAGGCACAAATGTTCTTGGATGCATTTGCTAGAAGCACAAAATGAACAAAGCAAAAGAATGTGCACCAGGAAAAGATAGATCTGCTAAGTTCCAGCTGTCCAGTACAGAAAATTTGCATTTTGTGATGAAGAATCTTTGAAGGAAAGGGGGTGCAAAATTTCTGCTGAGTCTTAATGTTCTCAGTTTGCACAGGAATAAAAGGCAACACAGTCTGGAGGATCTGGTCCTGCCTGTTCAATAAAGCCTAGGAAAATTTTACTGAGTAATTTTCTACATCTCTTGCCTATCATTTTATTATTTATTATCTATTACATAAGTTCTTTGAAACTGGAATTTATTGAGGTAATGTTTCTTATGCCTCTCACCCTGTTTTGAATTCCTGAAATTGCTGTAGAGCAAATCAAAACATTCAATTACCCAAAGCAGGATTTTTACGTTTTCCAGTAGCAAGAGAGTGAGATACAATAGAATTCCACAGAAAGTGGTTTAAGAAGTGTGCTTTTCAAAACAGTCACTACTATTCTCTTCATGTGGTGTTTTAAAAAGTTAATTATGTCAAGAAATGCTGCATCCACCCATCCTTTTGGAACAGATTTATGTCTCACTATCTGAGTGCATTTATTTCATATGATTAATTTCATATTCTGTAAGGGTCACCTCTTCAAATGTCCTTCCATTTCTTCACCCTGATCTTTCATCCTTTCTTCCAGCTCCCAGCTTTCCAATTCCAGTTACATAGTTTTAAGGATTACAGTCTCATTTTATTTAATGGAGTGTGTACAGCTATATTTCATTATTGCCAGAAAAATCCATATGCCACATTTTTAAAAATAAATCCCCATTAGAAATGTTGGAAACCTTACAGACTTTGATTGAGTTGCCCCAGGTCAAACTGAACATCTGGGAAAGAACTTCTGCCCAGGAAATGGTTGTGCATCCTTCAATACTCTAGTGGCCTCACTCTTGGAATAGGCTTAGGTGAAGCTGTGTGTAAAATGCATGGATATCATTAAATATTTCTGTATATAGAACACTACATTTCTCTTATGCTGTTTTGGCAGCCCAAGAGTGTACATATGCCATTATGGCATTGGTTTAATATTAATACACGTATTAATAGAAGATGGTCAAATAGTGTTTGCCAGATATCTAATTCTTTAATTGTTGGCTTTTTCCTCCTTCTTTTTGGCATTGCAAACTATTCACAAATCAGTTGTTAATCTATTCAGTGTTTAAGGATAAGGGTCTGAGCCAAAAGCCCTTTGAAGTCAGTAAAAAAAATTACCACGGACTTCCAAGAGCTCTGGATCAGTCCCTAACAAAATAAAATCACAAACAAACATGTAGTAGACTATCAAATTACTCATAAAGCACTTTGCATATCTTTAGACACAGTAAACATATTGCTGTCATAGCAATTAAAAGCTCACATCCAAAATCTGAATCTTAAAATCGTGGGCTAGAGAGATCATATTTCTTATTTTCATTTTGGGAAGAAATGTAAAACTAGACATGGAACGTATGAACTAATAGCACATATCAGACACCGTGTATGCCTTACATGACTATAAAGGAAGGATCTAATAAAAAAGCATCTGAGTAATTACTTTATACTATGTTATGCATGTTTATTTGCACATTTCAACATACTACAAGTTTTGAAAGATCCACTCTGTTCAGTAAAGCACAATATATTTTACTCATCTTACTCTCTCCTTAATGTTTTAGATATATTAGAATAGTTAAATATATTGTTCTAAGAATAATTCCTTTTAATATTCCTGCTCCCTCCAAACATTGTATCTCATGCAAAATCTCAGTATTAACAGCGTCACATTATTCCGCTGCTGCAGATTCCCTAATGAATTCTAAAGCTACAGAGTTTAGAACAAAGTCATTTTTATCCAGAAGAATCTCAAAATATGGCTCTTTAGTTTTCTATTTATAATGGATATAGGTGTCAGTTCCATCCTTACTAGAAAGCCATTAATGTATAACATAAGAAACTACTATCTTCTCCTATTCTAAGTGCAGGAAAATACTGTTGCTGTAGAAGTAGACAGAATAATTTACTTACATTTTGCTATCTTGAAGTTTGGTGTGTGGGCAGTTATGTGAAAATGAACAGAGAAATAGTCAAGAGAGATCTCCAGAGGATGATGCATCCAACAAAAAGCCAAGCACCTTTCAGAAAAGGACAGCAAATTTTACTCTGAACTACAGTTCTTAACTAGCATTGTTTTCAACCAAGTGGAAACAAATATTGGTAACAATAGGAGGCATTTTCCCTTAAAATTAAGTGCTGAAAAATATTAACCAAGGATATTAAAATAACACATTACTCCTAGAAAAGAGGCAGTCTGAAATTCACTGATTTTTAGTATCTAAAGTGCAGGCAGATGCCACATCACTATCTGAAGTGCACGTATATACCTACCTATATACAAGTGCTTACAGAATTTATATTTGTTCACATATAGGTTACAGTATCTTTTAAATTAAAAGCAAACAATAAAACACATGAGTAATGAAGACATTTTCCTAAATTAAATTTCTTTAAAACATTGAAAGAGATAAGAGTAGATGTTAACAGTGGTGCAAAAACCCAAACTGTGCAATCTACCAGTCCATGTCTGATCACACATCATACAAAGGAGACAGATACTCAGACACACATAAATCTCTGGGACAGGGTTCAGAGGGGGATGTTTTATATAGCAGCAGAGAATCTTAAATGCTATAACGAAACACTACGAAATAGCTTACTTAGAAATATGTATGCAAACATTTTAAATCAGAAAGTTTCAAGGTCCCTTCTGCATGAAAATGAATGTTTTACTGAGATTTCCTTGGGAGCATATGATTAAAGTTTAGCATGTTCTTAACCTTTATCAAGCAACAATAGAGCAAACAGAAATCTGAGTTCAAAATCTTTTCCATTGGAAATTGACTTATTTCAATTTTTCACTTTTACTTTTTTCAAAAAAAAAAAAGAAAGACTTTGGAAAATATTTTCTGTTACGTTTTTTCCCCAACTACATCCTTTGCATTCCTCTAAAGCAACATCACTTAAAATCAGCACTAAAAATTTCTTCTTTATGTAATATTGTAGATTATCCTAATTAGTGAATATTCAATAAAATGCAGAATGTAAATATTTGTAAATATTGCATTCCAGATACTATGAGCCTGTGCTTAAAGCAAGATTCTTTTAAGATGTTCTTAGTTTCTAATCATAATCCCAGTTTGAAAGAGAAAAAAAATCATTCAACTTTCTAACATAAACACTGACATGGTTTTCTTTGTTAAATTTAGGCAACTCCCCACTTTCAAACTTCTCATTGATTTTACTTTCCCTCTCCCGATACGAAGTCATCAGCTACTGATTTTGCATCTATCTCTTACTGCTGCTTCTGCTGCTGAGCTAACCTCAACTACTGGCATATAGTATGAAATTAGGATTTCTCCGACTATGGCATCAGCTGAGTGGAGACAGGTTAATATGATGCCTTCAGCCCCCTCACTACTGCAGACAATGCAAAGATGCAAGCACTGAACAACAGTTGTAAAACATTAGCACCAAATATCACTGTACCACAAGCAGGGGAAGATTATCTTCCTTTGACTGCATTTTCTTATGAGTCTTGTCTCTGATTTCTTAATGCAGTCATTAAATAAAATGCAAACCTCCTGGGTGAGATTCATCTGCCTAAATGTAGCTGTGACATCTGAGCCAGTTACTTGAGGCTTTGTAATCGATGGAGAATCAAGCATATTTAAGGCACAATTCATCTAATCCTAAGGTGCAAGTCAAAAATAGGTCACTGAATCGTGCCCTGAATGTTCCTATTACTCTTTACTAATGGGAAGGAAGACTGAAGTATGGACTCCTTTAAGTTTCTACTCTATAGAAACTTAATGCAAGGTGAAATGAATCCCGTCCCTTGGCCTGGCTCTGGAGTGGATTCAAGTGAAATGAAAGCCGATGAATAATTAAAGCTTATTACAGGACTGCATCCTCAGAGATGAATACCTTCAGTGAGAGGATGATTGTCCATAAGTCTCCTGTAGATTTTACTGTGTACTGTAAGTTTTGAGCAGTGATTTCCCACAGTAGGTTCTGAAAGTGGTAGATGGTAGGAATGTTATTGTATATGTTACTGCTTGAGCACTCACAGAAACCAGTTTATTTGAAAGATTTTAGTTTTTTTGAGCTAATTAAGAGTTTCTATATTTCTCATACATTTCTGAAGGTAAGAAAGTCTCGAAGTCCTATTTTATAATAGTTATATATTTGCAAACAGAATGTGCTATAATGTTTATAGTTGATTCTATAGAGTTAATCAGAAAACAAATAAACAAATAACACTACATGCATGTACTTTTTCCCTTGCTTTTTAATGCTATCTGATCTACTAGAAAAAATAATGTACTTTTTTTTATAATGTAGTTGACTTCGTCAGCTCTTAAAGTTACCACAAACTCACATGAAATGCTTATGGCTGCATATTTTCCTCTCTTCCTAGAAAGATGGGCTAAATATTGGCAACTAGCTCAGAACATCTAGTACAATTAATTCCCTTTCTTTATTTCTGCTGAAGGAATTTAAGAAATTCTGCTTTCAGAAATTAAGAGTAGTGTGCATTGTTGTAGTGCCTAAGTTTTTTAATTTTTAATTTTAATTTAATTTTAATTTGTATTATAAATAATAGTTTTAAAATATTTTATGTAAGAATTATTTGTTTGTGCACTTGTATGCAATTCATCACAATGTAACAGATTGAAGAAAGACTTATCTCAGTTTCCTAAATAGTTGGTTACTTACCTTTCCTTTCCTGTTTTATTTTTCACAAAGAACAGAAAACATTAAAATTGAAGATGGAGAAAAGAGAAACATGAGTGAGACATTTCCTATTCTGTTTAATGGAATACATTTAAAGAAATTCTATAAATGTGTCTACTTTTTCTCCCGTACAAGGGAGGACAAATTTCAATTTTTCTGTTCTGTTAACTCTTGCATAAGGTATCTACCATTTATGAATCTGAACTGAGGGATACAATCAGTGCCATGTGCTAACTGACTCTGACACTCAGATATTTAGGGCAGCTGTCAAGTAACACAACTTTCTTTTATGCTTCCTTGCAGAATTAATTAGCAGAAGAAGAGATCTTAATTTACATACACATGTCCTTGCCAAGATGAACTTGGAAGGAATCTTGTTCTGCTCCCTACTACTGCCTGTTCCCAGTAAACCTCTAGAGGAAATAAAACATAAAATCACAGGATGGCTTAAGTTGGAAGAAATCTTAAAGATCCTCTAGTTCCAACCTTCCTACTACAAACTGAGTTGCCAGCCACTAGATCAGGATGCCCAGAATCCCGTTCAACCTGATCTTGAGTACCTCCAAGGATGGGGTAATCCACCACTTCTCTGGACAAGCTGCTCCTGTGCCTCATTCCACTGTGTGTAAAAAATTGTTCCCTAATGTCTAAATTACATTTCCCCCTTTTCAGTTTAAAGACATTCCCTCTTGTTCTATTATTACCAAATCATGTAAAAAGTCACTCTCCTTACTGTTTATAAAATTCCTTTGAATACTTTAAGGCCACAATTAGGTCTTCTTCAGATAAAGCAAGCCCAGCTCCCTCAGTCTTTCTTCACAGAAGAGGCTTTCTTCCAGTCCTCCAATCATCTTCATGACTCTCCTCTGTACCTGCTCCAGTGGCTCCATACCTTTCTTGTGCTGGGGACCCCAGACCTGAATGCAGTGCTACAGATGGTGCCTCTCAAAGACAGAGTAGAGGAGGACATTAATCTCCTCCTCCCTGCAGGTCACCCATCTATTGATGAAGCCTGGGATACAGTCGGCTTTCTGGGCTGCAGGAGCACACTTCTGGCTCATGTTCAACTTTACAGCCACCAGGACTTTAAAGCCTTCTGCAGGGTTGCTCTCTATCCACTCACCATCCAGGCTGTATGCATACATGAGACTGCTCTGACACATTTCACTTGATCTTGGAGAACTTCATTAGATTCACGTAGGCCCAACAGTGACCTCTGGGAGACATCACTTGTCACCAGCCTCCACCTGGACACAGAGCTGTTGACAACAACTCTGGCTGTGACCATCCAAAAAATTTTTTAACCACTGAATAGTCCCATCTTCAAATTACTATTTCTCCAGTTCAGAGACAATAATGTGGTTCAGGACTATGTGAAAGGCCTTGCACAAGTCCAGATAGACAGTAGCATTTGACCTTCCTTTGTCCATTGATGCTGTCACTACATTGTAGAAGGACACCAGATCAGTCAAGCATTACTTGCCTTTGGTGAAATTATACTGGGTCACTTTGTTGTCTTATGTGTGCCTTAACACATCTTATAGTACAATCTATTCCATGATCTTACAAGGCACAGATGTGATGCCCACACCCGTAGTTCCCTGAGTTTTCTTTTCTCCCTTTCTTCAAAACTGGAGTGATGTTTCCTTTTTGCTAATCCTGATAGTCAAGACTTTTAAACAAGGACATTCTTCCCAAGCTATCCACTTTCTGTTATTCATGGGTATATTTCAGGATTTATGAGACATAACAAAAGTAGCAAGTCTGTGTGCAGAAAAAGTTGTCCAATTTGGAAAAAAAATGACTTCAGAAATTTGTGCAATTACCTATTTCTTTTTATTTTAATGAACGTAAAGCTATTTGTGGTGGGTTGTTTTTTTTTTTTGTCTTAAGTGAAATGAACAGATGAGGTGAACCCTGATCTCTGCCTTGTGACAGATAAGTTTAGGAAGTACAGTAGATACTACAAAACTAACCTGTAATTCTGTGCCCAGAGGTCAGAACTACTGGACCAACTTTTTAGTGAGAACTATTGGTGGTAGGTGGATGGTTGGACTTGATGACATTGTATGTCTTTTCCAACCTTGGTGTTTCTGTTATTCTGTGATTCTGTGGACTGAGTCTATTCAATTTACAGGCTGCCTGAACTCCTTTGACAATCTGCAAAGAACAGTCTTCCCTTCTGTTTGGCTAATCCTTGGAATATCAAAACTCCCTTTCAATACTGCAGTGATTCTTTTCCTTTTATCTTATCCTTAAGCCAGTAAGTGGTGAAAAAGAAGAGACAAAATGTATCCAAGAAAGGTTAAAATAACTTTCCGAAGTTCAGAGAAATTGCAACTTGAATTTGATTGAATTTGGTGCAGACGTTCAGAATAATTTTCAATATATCTGAACCAGTGACTAAACTGACTTATTCAGACAGCAGGCTTTTATTGGAATTGCTTCACTTTGTCTCATTTTATCTGAGTGGGCTCACGTATCTCTTGTTTCTTCAGACCAGTTTGATGAGGTTTTAGTTCTATTTGTATTTTATTCATTCTCCATTGACTTAGTAGTATTTCTATCTTTCTTTACTTTCCTGAATGCTTTATTACTTTATTACTTTATTTATTTATTTATTAACAAGCACATGTATTTCAGGAAGTGATTTTAGGCCAGAAAATGCATGAGGTGGATTTTTGTTTTTGTTGTTATTATTATTTTTTTTTCTTTTTTTTTCTTTTTTTTTCTTTTTTTCCAGACAGGTTCAAAATGCAATTGCTGCTATAGTCAGATAAGATATGACCTAACACAGTTACAATTAGACTCACTTCACTTAACTTTCACTGTCCAGAAGGTATAAGCTCCAGCAAAGCTGGGATTCTAGCCTTCTTGCTAGTAAAACCAGAGCAATCAATGTCTCCATCTAGCAGCTAATTTAATCTACTTTATTTCTTTTAAGATTGGATGAATCACCCAGCAGCAACATTATTGTCACCCACTGACTATAAAGGAAATCTAGACAAGACAGTAGCTTAGGCTAAGTAACTATTAGACAATAGTAGATGAAATTAATACAATGTCACAAATAGGGAAATTCCACACAGGAATTCCAAGATGCCCTGATTCCTCCTAAACAAACAACCAAACAGCTTATTTGATTCAGTTTATTTCTCAATAAGTTTTTCGTTTGTTTGTTCATTTGTTTGTTTGTTTGTTTAAGGTGGCCAGCTGTGAGTTCTTAGTAAAACCACACCACTCTTGATAAACTGTATCCTGATAGTCTTGATATCTTCCTATAGTCTTGTTGTAGTTAATGTTTTAGTTCTTATTTTCTGGTGTTTTGTTTGTTTGTTTTTTGCTTCGTAGCTTTAAACTGCAGCTCTCAATGCAATCATGTCAGAAAAACATATGATCAACTATCCATGACCCTTACGATTTGACAATGTCACAAATGTTGAGTGGCTGATTTTAACTGCCCTTTCCACCTCTTACCACACATTTTTTCTAAATGTGTGGGTACTTGGTGTTACTTAGTTCCCAATTTTTTTTTTTTGCCTCCTCAATTTCCATGCCTAATGAGCCTGAGCTGAGTTAATAATGGATGTAATAAGTAATGACTCATTGTTTCGGGGCTTGTGTGTCTCTGTGTGCAATGGAAGAGGAAGCCAGGGCTCCACTGCTATTTATTCTGCCATGTCACTTGCCGCCAAGCAATGCCACTCATCAATAAAAAGCAAGATGACGGATGAGTTCATTTAATGGAATTCCTCTGAGTGAACTGCAGCCACTGCTCTTCAGTAGGTTCAGTCTTTGAGTCTCTTTCTCTCTTTCAGTCCCTTTTCCCCCTCCGTTTTTTTTGTTGTTGTTGTTTTTGTTTTTTTTTTTAATATTCTGGACATTTGGAAAGCATAGCTGGCTGAAAGGGCTGCCATTTGTGCCAGTAGCTCCTTCTGCTCTTAACAACTGCTATCCTAAATCAAATCAAGAGCTTTGAGCAGGGAGATTAAATCTGCAACACCTGACAGTGGCAAAGTATGGCATTTGTGTGTCTCGCCTTTCCCTCTGTCCATTCCTCTCTTCCCTCTCACCAGTCTAAGTGGGTGTGGAGGGAGGCTGGTTAAACATTTTGGGAGAATAAGGTTTTAAGCGTTATCAATATGGCTTTGTGCATGCTGAATAGCTAAAACAAACTGACCTCTTAGGAAAAGTTATCAGGGTTTATCTGTGTTTAATCTACAACCTCACAGGTTTCCAAGACTAGATTAGCCAATCTAATTATTATTTCAGTTTTCACATGCATACTTTTGCTCAGAAGAATGTATGCATTTTCTTTCCCCTCAAAAATTCCTCTTCAATCTGCTTCTTCCATTTTGCCTTCTGGTATTTTTTACTCCAAAGTTCTGATTCTGGAATGAGTTGCAGAATTGCTGTCCAGTGAAATTTATGCAGATGCAAAAACCACAGGACCAGATATTCTCCTTGGGAGAAAGAGAAGAAATTCACATACATCTGCTTATTAATTAATCTGTAGTCCTATTGCGTCCAACAGATTGTGATTAAAATGTGTCAGAGTAGGAGAAACAGTCGCATTTTACTTCAAATTCACCCCTAAATACATAATAAACTTCATATTCTGAGATCATCTATATAATGTAAAATACTAGATTTCCACATTACGACTGCCTGAGCAGGAGGGAAAATATTTTCCATTCCTAATGAAATCAAAAGGGATAAATCAGTTCTCACTAGTTCTCCCCAGTTTACTCAACACTAATCCAGTACCACAATTAGGATTTTTCTGGAGCATGAATGGGTAAGAACTTTGTCTGTTTACTTTATTGAGAGATTAGGATTCCTAACAACATCCTGCTAAGTTGCCTTTACATCTTTTATTTATGTTTACATAGATCTGAAGGGAGTAGGAAGAGAGAGTTATATTTGAAATTAATAATAGTTACAGATGGTTTTTCATCAGATATTCATGTGGTGAAAACAATAGTGCCAAATACAACTCTACCCCTCCATCTCCATTTTTATTTGTAGCATAACTATTAGGAGATTGATCATAGAAGACCAACGGGAGAAAGAAAGATGTTCTGTAAAGAGGAAGAGACTTTCAGCTATAAAATGGAGTCTGATCTGGCTGGACGTTTTTGGTGTGAATTTCTTCTGATTAAAAGTTCTAGTATTTTTAACAGTGCATGCTACTTCTGATAAAAAAACTTATATTCAATTTCAAGAGAGTTCTCTGTTCCCTGCACCACTAAAAAACTGTAGCTTCAGTTTCTTTTTGTTTTGTTTTGTTTTGTTTTGTTTTGTTTTTAATATATCAGCTACCTTTTTGGCAGTGTCAAAAACTTGTGAGAGTCACAGTCACCTGAAAAGGAAATGGCAGAAATCAGAAAATTTTGAAAAAGTTGATATTGTTTGGGGAACCCTCTTGAAAACTAACTATGAGTACAATCTATCATCTACTACTGGGGAGAAAGGTTAAGGGTACCACGTGGATGATGTAATAGGAAACATTTTCTTCTGTCTGTAGTCTATCTAAGAGTCTTAATAAATATCTGTTCATTAAAACAATCAGCATAGGAGTTTGCTTTTATATTTCCTGGAGCATGAATATACACTAGTCTTAGTAAAAATACATTTGAAAAGTCTGAGTTTTTTGAGAAGAGTATATATAGGTAGCTAAACAGGGAATAGAGGAGGATATTAAATATACCATTGAGAACAAGTGTGTTTAATAACTTATATAGTAATATAGAGAAAGTATATTAAAATGCTTATGGAATACAGGCAGCCAAGAAACAGATTAACAGAGCATTACATTTTATTGTTGAGCACAAATGTTCCATTCCTTTCTCTGAGCTTCTAATCAGCATTTTTCATTATTTCCCTTCCCCTGTATTTGGCTCCTGTGCCTCAGTGCCCATAGCAACACTTCCAGTAGTGTTAAAAACTAGATACTGCAACCACATATCCAGGCACAGAGCTTTGCCAAGGCCTACATTTGATCCAGCTAGGAGCACATGCCCGCTCGGTGGTACAAGGTCATAATAATAATTCTCCCTTCAGGGGCAAACATTCTTAGGAATGATCCCCCACTACTCTCCCCTACTATCTTGGCTCATTTTGATCTCAGTTGTTATTAAGCTCATTTTATGCTGCAGTTGGTGTAGCAACTTGCAGAAACGGTTATTCAGAAAGAGGATGCCTACAACGAAACTAGAAACCTGCATGTTTGTGTGTATAAGTATATTTGTGGTGTTTCTAGAGAGAAAGAAGAGGAAACTGGCTTGTTTTAAGGACAAATAATTCTTTTTAACTTCAAGGAAATAAAAAAGTGAATCTTTTCTTCAGTGGGCTAAGCTTTGGCTTTGGTGTTTTGTTTTGAATTTCATTTGTATCCTTCCCCCCAGTTTTCCCTCTGTAGTGTTTAATCGTTTAATGTATATTTCAGTGGATAGAAATGATGACAGGAGGCATTTGCCATCCTTTGAGTCATGGTAGCTATCTTTGGAAGTACTTTTGGTAAAAAAGTATACTGAAGAGAATATATATATATATATGTATATACATACACATACACATTTCTATATACACGGTTTTTGCTTCTGTCCTTTCCCCTCTTTATACCAAGACTGAAATTTCAGTTATTGGGAGTAAAGACATTTTCTTGCTTTTAAATGGAAGGTTTTCTATCCACCTCAGCCACTCACTTGATTTAGTTTTCCTCACTTTTCACTTCTTCCTGCATTCCCAGCTTTTGACCAGTAAGCCCCATTACTGCACTTAAGAGTGAATATTCATCTTGCTCTATGGGCAGTACTCCAGCCCTTCCCAGTTTATTTACAATTGTTCATGGATGGTGACTTCATCCACCGAAATATGGAGAGTGTGTTCAGTTTGTTGCAAGAATAAACATGTATAATAAGAAAAAATCAGGGATTTGTTGGACTGGGGAATATGGGGAGTGAATAAAAGCTTTTAGTAAGCAAATCAACAGCAGGGAAGTTGGATATTCTTTTTTACAAGAGAAGAAATGAGTGGATGGCTCTTTCAGCGCTTTCTCAAGCAACCAGAATTCTTGAATAATTATTATACAGATGAAAAAGGAAATTATTCACAGTGGGATATTAATGTTCTTCAAAAGAACTACAAAGATTTTCAATAATTTCCAAAATTTCTAGACAGTAATTGGTGATAGGAAGAGAATGAGAATCTTTACCAGAAGATAAATTCACCAGAGTAAGGGATAGATCACAATACTGAGACATCCACAAAAATTCTAGTGCAATTTTAATGATTATTTGCAAAACAGATTTACAGTTCGTTAAAATTGTACTCTAAAACTCATAGAGATTCAAAGATTATATAAATCTTATGAAAGAAGGCTGGCATTTCATCTTCTAAAATATCAACTACATTTTGCTATGCCTATACTCTGTTTGACTCAGATCTACATCTGCCTTTTATTCTAACAATATCAAAGAACAATATTACATATTTTGTATTGTCAAAGTATTGGAAATCTGTGATGAGCATTTTCTCACGTGGGAAGGAGTTTGAGAATGATCTTAGAATGTCTGGATGTTTTGCCTTTCTTACTCGAGGCTGATTTTACTTTTTATCTTATTTATAATCTTATTCCTGGGACCCCCAGTACAGGAAGGATGTTGAGCTCTTGGAGCAGGTCCAGAGAAGGGCCACTAAGATGATCAGAAGGCTGGAGCACCTCTCCTATGAGGAAAGGTTGAGAGAACTGGGATTGTTTAGCTTGGTGAAGAGAATGCTTTGGGGAGACCTCATTTTGGCCTTCCAGTACTTGAAGGGAACATATAAACAGGAGGGGGAAAATAGCTGTTTACAGGGGTGGATAGCGATAGGAGAAGGTGGAATGTTTTTAAACTGAGACAGGGGAGGTTTAGATTAAATATTAGGAGGAAGTTTCTCACTTAGAGGTTGGTGAAGCACCACCCAAAGAGGTGTGGATGTCCCTGGAGGCATTCAAGGCCAGGCTGGATGTGACTCTGGGCCGCCTGGTCTGGTGGCTGGTTGAAACTAAATGATTGTTATGGTCCTTTTCAACCCAGGCCATTGTATGATTCTATAATTTAAGTGCCTTTTCTATTTTGGGAACAAAGAGGCTAAAATAATAGCTTCTGTTTTGATGTAGGAAATATTGACTAATAACATTTCCCCTGGTTCTGATGTTATTCTTCCCCAACTTAACATGCAGGAGGTAAGAGGCTCCCTCCCAGATGAACCCATGTTGTGCCTCACTCCTTGATCTAAGCTATAACTCCTCTTGTCTACATACACGCTTTCTCACACGGATCCAGGAGGAAAAACTAGCCTAGCTGGGTTGCAGATAAAGACAGAAAATGGTAGTACCAGCTGCTGCAGTGAGACTTCCATCTGTTTCAGATGATGGAGGCATTAAACCATCACAGTATAATATTCAAGAAGGAAATACACACCTCAGATGAGAGGCCTTAAGATCCAGCATAACAGTTTAGATCTAATCTGCTTTGGTGGGTATAACTGTTGCTGACAATCTCATGAGCATGTGGAAGGGAGATGTGAATGTAAACACTGGAACAGGCTGCCCAGGGAGGTTGTGGAGTCTCCTTCTCTGGAGATGTTCAAGACCTGCCTGGACACTTACTTGTGTGATCTGGCGTAGGGAACCTGCTTTGGCAGGGAGGTTGGACTCGATGATCTCTGGAGGTACCTTCCAACCCCTACAGTTCTGTGATTCTGTGATTTTGATTTGTGTACAACATCCTTTGAGTTTGTTTATCTAGTCAGAGTTCAATATCAAATTCAAATCAAACCTTAAACTCAAACTATCAGGTTTGTTTGTTTGTTTGTTTTTTTCCCAGGCTTTTGAGGAGAGAGTTTTGAACTGACTTCTGGTACATTTCTGTAGAACATATCATCAACTCACAGATTTTTCTAGACTGTTGTGTTTTATCTTACTAGTCTGCATCATTGCAATTGCAATATAAATGTTTAATTTTGATATAATAACCACATGAGGCCTTATTTATGCATTCCTAATATTTCATGAATGCCTGTATTTACAATTAAACATGCAATGTAGAAAAAGCTATAGATAGTTTCTCAGTCTTTGAGATGCAGATACTCCAGTCTTGAAGATGATGAGAAATAACAACCAGATTGATTGTTAATCATTTTTTACTTCTAGGATAACTATCGTCTTTTATTTAGGTGAACAACTCATCTCCAACAAGGCTTTATCAAGGCAAGTTAGCTTGTAGTAGCACAAAATTTCTTTCTTTTTTTTTTTTTTGTTTCGTTTTATTTTCCTTAAGAATACTTAAGGAAAATTTTAATCCTTAAGATTTAAAGCATATCTATGGCTTTGTCTAATGCATAGCATATCTTATTCCTTTCCTTTTCTCTATCTACTATACTGACAGAAATAGATGCACACACATACATTACGAATTCATCCAGACTTTTGAAATATAGAATGTAACAGGCTGCCCAGAGAGGTTGTTGTGAGAATCCTTCTTTGTTTTTTGGCTCAAAGCTTGTTTCCTGAGGTATTTCTTGTGATAAGACTCTGATTGATTTGTTGAGGAGGCAAGTGATGGGTGCTACTGTATGACAATCAACATCACTTTGTGAACATTTGAAAGCACCTTCCTCCAGAGCTGCTTGCCTCCAGAAGAGAACGCTCAGGAGTGTTTACTGGCCTAAGATCTGGCCTGTGACTAAACAGTTCCAGCTTGGTATGGGAAAATTGGGGAATCATGTCCTGTGAAAAACAGGCTGCAGGTGGGCATCCCTGCTCCCTGTTATCTGCTGGCAAGATCCGGAAGATGGGAACAAAGCAGTTTCTGCTGAGATCCCAGAGCCAGAAACTGCCACTCCAAGGAGAGCTGCCTCAACCGTTTTGGATTTGAGCTGTCACTCCAAAGACAGCTGACTCGAGGTTGGAAAGGACCTAGAAGATCACCTACCTCCTCCATCATCATACAACCATCCTCCTATCACCATTACAACTCACTAAGTTACTAAACCATATCTTGTAGCTCCTCATCCAGATGCCTCTTGAACACTGCTAAGGACGGTGACTCCACCACCTCCCTGGGCAGGACATTCTAGTGACTGACCACTCTTTGAGTGAAAAAGTTTTTCTTTATATCTAATCTGAATCTCCTCTGGTGCAAATTGTAGCCATTTCCTTGGGTCCTATTTGTTACCTGGGAGAAGAGACCAACTGTCCTCATCACAGCCTCCCTTCAGGATGTTGAAGAGTGTGATCAGGTCTCCCCTGAGCCTCCTCCAGACTGAACAATTCCAGCTCCTTCAGCCACTCCTCATTAGACTTGTGCTCTAGATACCTCACCAGTTACATTGTCCTCTGGATATGTTTCAGGTCTTGATGTCTTTTTTGTAGTGAGTGCCACAAAGCTGAACACAGTACTCAAAGTGTGGACTCACCACAGTTGAGTACAGGGGTATTGTTACCTCCCTGCTCCTGCTGGCCAGACTATTTCTAATGCAGGCCAGGATGGCATGGGTCCCCTGGCCATCTGGTCACACTGTTGCCTCATATTCAGCCGAGCATCAACCAACACCCTCAGGTCCCTTTCCTCTTCACCGTCATCCAGCCAGTCAGCCTCAAAGTCTATAGCATTGCATGGGGTTATTGTGGCCAATGTGCAGGATCCAGCACTTGGCCTTCATCCCATTCACCTCAGACCAGTGACCCAGATTATCCAGATCCTTCTGGAGGGCCTCCTCACCCTCAGGCACGTTGACACTACTTCCCAAACTGATGTCATATGCAAACTTACTGAGGGTACACTCAATCCCCTCATCTAGGCCATCAGAAAAAATGGCAAACAAAATGGGTTCCATTACCAACCCCTGGGGGCATCACTTGTAATGGGTTGCCAGATAGACTTTAATCTATCAATTACTACAGGTAACTCTAGCCAGTTCTTTACCCAAACAAGGGTATACCTGTCCTGGCAACAGGTAGCCAGTTTCCCCAAGAGAATACTGTGAGAGAGACCATGTCAGTGGATTTGCTGAAGTCTAGGTAGACTACTTTCCCTTGTCTACCAGTCTGGTCACCCAGTCGTAGAAGGAAATGAAGTTGGTCAAGCACGACCTGCCTTTCATGAATCTGTGCAGGCTGGGCCTGATCGCCTGGATGCCACACATGTGTCGTATGATCTCCCACAGTATTCTCCTGGAGAATTTGGCAATCTGTGGCTTGGACTGGTACACTCTTTGCAGGGTAAAAAACTGGCTGGAGGGCTGAGCCCAGACGGAGGTTGTGAGTGAGGTTAAATCCAGCTGGCAACCAGTCACAAGTGGTAATCCCCAGGGGTCGGTACTGGGGCGTGTTCTGTTCAATACCTATTGATGACCTGGGTGAGAGGATTAAGTGTACCCTATGTAAGTCTGCAGATGACACCAAGTTGACAGGAGGTGTTAATCTCTCCAGGGGTTGGAAGGCCCTACAAGGAGACCCGTACAGGGCCTGGGCTGAGGCCAAAGGGATGATATTCAACAAAACCACGTGTCAGGTCCTGCACATTTGCTACAACTACCCCAGGCAACGTTAAAGGCTTGGGCAGAGTGGCTCGAAGACTGTGTACAAGAAATGAACCTCGGGGTTTTGGTCAATGTTCAGCTGAACTTGCACAAGCAGCATGCCCAGGTGTCCAAGAAGACTAATGACATCATGTCTTGTACAGAAAATAATGTTGCCAGCAGGAACAGGGAAATGATCATCCCTCTGTACTCAGCACTGGTGAGGCTACAACTTGAGTACTGTGCTAAGTTTTGGACCCCTCAATATATTGAGGTCCTGAAGAGCATCTGGAGAATGGCAATGAAGTTGGTGATAGTCTGAAGCACAGGCCTTATGAGGAAAGGCTGAGGGAGCTAGGATTGCACCCTCAAAAAGTTTGCAGATGACACCAAGTTGGCTGGAAATGTCAATCTGCCTGGGGGTAGCGAGGACCTACAGAGGGATCTGGACAGGCTGGATGGCTGTCTGAAGCCAATGGGATGAGGTTCAACAAGGCCAAATGCCAGGTCCTGCACTTTGGCCACAACAACCCCAGGCAACAATACAGGCTTGGGGCAGAGTGGCTGGAGGACTGTAGAGGAAATGGACCTGGAAGTATTGATTGATGCTTGGTGAACATGAGCCAGCAGTGTGCCCGGGTGGCCAATGGCATTCTGGCTTGCATCAGAAACGGTGTTGCCAGCAGGAACAGGGAAGTGATTGTCCTCCTGTACTCAGCTCTGATGAGGCCACATTTTGAGTACTGCATCCAGTTTTGGGCCCCTCACTGCAAGAAAGACATCGAGGCCATGGTGTGGGTTCAAAGAAGGGCAACAAAGCTGGTGAGGGGTCTGAAGCACAGGCCTTATGAGGAGCAGCTGAAGGAGCTGGGATTGTTCAGTCTGGAGAAGAGGAGTCTCAGGGGAGATCTTATTGCTCTCCATAACTACCTGAAGGGAGGTTTGTAGTGAGCTGAGGGTCAGCCTCTGTAAGAGATTATTCTTTCACATCATTGTCTCAAAGCTTGCTGGGGACACAGATGAACAACTCCATGCAAGTCCTGGGCAAGGATTGTGAAATCTTTTGTCTGAAGGACAGAGATTGACAAGGCCATGGGCAACAAGAGAAAGATAAGCTGCAGCTTAATGGCCGTGAAACAGTCTTTTGTGTGGGTTTATCTCGAGGAAGATGGCCATCTCAGGGTTACTCACATGACTCTTGTTCAAGCGCCCAGGGATGTCATGTAGGCAGAAAAAGAAAGATAAAATGGGGACCTACAACCATGAGGTTTAGGTTTTCTGTCAACAGATTCCTCATGAAGAAGAAGAGGTTTGTGCTATGAGAAGCCTCATGACCTGCTCCTCTACCTCCTGGACTTGCACAGTGCTCACTCCTTCCTGGACTTGCTCTGTGTTCCACCATGACGCTGAAGAAGAACAGAGGTGTGTGCCATGAGATTCCTCACTACAGAATTCCTGCATGCTGACAGACTCTCCTGGGCTTGCTACCTGAGTCCTGCTGCTTCCTCCTGGATTGGATCCATGACTGCCCCTGCTACCTGCTGACCATGCTGCTGCTCTTCCTCTGCTGCTTCTGCCTCGGACCTTCAAATATCGAGCAGCTGGATGCTGGTGGTGACTATCCCCGCTTTACGCAATTCTTGCTTCTTTCCTATCTTTTCTATTGCCCTCCTTCCCTTCCCCGTCTCCCTGATTAGGATTTGTAATAAACTGGTTGGACTAACATTTGAACCATTGTTTCTTAATATCACGCTGGGTACAATATCAAAAGAACCTCATCTCCCTCCTAGAAATTGGAGTGAGACTGCCTCTTTTATCTTGTAACTAGTGATAGGACTAGAGGGAATGGACTCAAGCTGCTCCAGGGGAGATTCAGGCTGGAAGTTAGGAAATGCTACTTCTCTGAAAGAGTGGTCAGGCACTGGAATGGGCTGCCCAGGGAGGTGGTGGACTCACAGACCCTGGAGATGTTCAAGGATCATTTGGATTTTGTGTTGAGGGACATGGTTTAGTGAGAACTATTGGTGATATGTGGATGGTTGGACTGGGTGATCCTGTAGGTCTTTTCCAACCTTGGTGCTTCTGTGATTCTCTGATTCTGTGATTGTTCAAACTGAAGAAGAGGAGGCTTGCCGAAAATGTTATCACTCTTTCCAGATATCTGAAAGGAGATTGTGGCAAGGTGAGAGTTGGTCTCTTCTCCCAGGTAACTGGGAAAAGAATTAGAGGGGACAACCTTAA
Organism: Tetrao urogallus; assembly: GCF_951394365.1. Taxonomy (NCBI): domain Eukaryota; kingdom Metazoa; phylum Chordata; class Aves; order Galliformes; family Phasianidae; genus Tetrao; species Tetrao urogallus. Next base: position 70,790,634 of record NC_136816.1, read on the forward strand.
GCTGTGCAAAGAGAGGTTCAGATTGGAAATTAGCACTGGAGCAGGCTGCTCCAAAGTGATTGAGTCACTGTCCCTGGTACTGTTCAAGAAAAGTTTAGATGTGATACTAAGGGATGTAGTTTAGTGAGGAAATGGTGGTGGTGCGTGGATGGTTAAACTAGATGATCTCAAAGGTCCTTTCCAGCATTGGTGATTTTATGATTCTGTCATTCTAACCCATACCAGGAGAAAGAAAGATGTATTGATAGTTTGTTTCTCTTTTTTTTCTTTTTTATTCTTTTTTTTTTTTTTTTTTTTCCTTTTCTTTTATCATCATGGAATCATAGAAATGTTTGAGTTGTATGTGACCATTAAAAGTCATCTAATCCAACTTCTCTGCAATGAACAGAAACAGCTACAGATAGATTAGGTTGCTCAGAGTCCCAGGCTGACCTGGAATATGTTGAAGTAGCATCTCTACTACATCTCTTGACAATCTGTTTCTGCACTTCACTACACCTATCACAATAAACAAACAAACAAACGAACAAATAAATAAATAGAAATAAAATTAAAAATAAATCTTCTGTCCAATTTAAACCTCACATCTTTTAGTTGGAAGCCATTTATCGTGATCACAAGAGAGGGTGCTGAAGAGTCAGTTCCCTTCTTTCCTACAGACCCTCCTTAAATACCATAATGGCCACTGTCAGTGTTGTCCCCAAAGCCTTCTCCAGACTGGACATCTCCAGATCTCTCAGCCTGTCCTCATAGTGGAAATGATTCATCCGTTGGATCATTTTTATGGCCTTCCTTTGAATGTACTTCAAAAAGTCCATATCTCTGCTGTTGGGAGGACTGGACATAGCACTTGCCAGCACAGAGTAGAGGAGCTGATGTTAGTGTGGGTTGCCTTGACTCATGTGCAAGGCATTCTACTTGTCTTTGCTGAACTTCATGAAGTTCTCCTGGTTCCACAGATCAAGCCTGTCTAAGTCTCTCTGGATGGCATCCCTTTTCTCAAGCATGTCAAATGCATTACACAGTTTGGTGTTATCCAAAAACTGGCTGAGAGTTTACTTGACCCCACTGCTGATGTCACTGATAAAGATACTAAACAGCACCATTTCCAATACTAGCCCCTGAAGGACACCACTCATCACTGGTCTCCATTTGGAGATTGAGTCACTGACCGCAGCTCTCTAGGTATCATTCCACAACCAGTTTCTTGTCCATTATTACAATTCAATACTCAAAACCTTATCTTTCAAATTCAGAGTGAAGAATTTTGTGGAGGACCTTATCAAAGAATATACTGAGGTCCAGATGGATTATAACAGTGGTTCTTTGTGTCCTTCTTTGTCCACTGATGCAATTATGTCATCATAGGCCCCTCAACTGTTCAGATATCCTTTTCTTTTTCATTTTTGTTTTCCTTTTCCTTCTCCCTCTTTTTCTCCCTCTCATTTTCCCCCTCCTTTTCCCCTTCCCCCTCACTCTCCTTTTCCCCCTCTTCCTCTCCATCTCCTTCTTCCTCTCCTGACCCTCTCCTTTTCTTTCTCTTTCCTCTCCTCCTCCTTTAATATCCTTTCTCAGAATGTACAAGAGTATTAGGATACATATTGTCAACATATGCAATCTGTATTATCCCACAGGAATTTAGATAAAATTAGGCACGCCTGGATATAGAAAGTAAAATTTACACATTATTCAGATAGAACTGAAGTGTACTATTTTGGTACTCCTCATCCAAAGACTTCAACTAGATTAGGAAAGAGAATTTTGTTATAGATAGATAGATATAGATAGTCATTTAACAAGACAAGAAAAATAAATAAATAAATAAATAAAAAGGAAAAAAGGAAAGAAAGTGACTAATGAGATTTTAAATACTATTTGTCTAAAACTTCTGGTTTAATAGTAATGTTTAAATCAGAGTTATATCATTTACCTTTAGGTAATACATTTTATAATATTATTTTCACCTCTTACATCTTCTGAATAATGATTTTATTTTCCAGGTATTCTATTGTGGAATCCAAAAACTGGAGTGATAGACCTCTGTCTAATGGTATACCTAATCTCTCTATATCACTTACTAGCACTTTTAGGAAAAGAGCAAGAAACTCTCTAGTGAAGTTTTATAGGTTAGACCTCAGAGACTCTCTCTGACTCTTCCAATTACTGAGTGAGTTAGGCCCTGAAACCAAATGGTTATGTTCTGTTCAACATGTGTTTTTATATGTGTTCTTATTCATTAATTCTGAACGTTCTTATTTTCAATAATATGATGTTTACTTTTCTTTGATATCCTCACGCTATAATTCAGTGACTGAGATTAATTCAGAAAAATTCTTATTGTCCTGCAGATAGAAACATGCCCTATATAGGTGTTTTCTCATGAGCATAAAATGTTTAGATTTTGAAAAATGCTTCACAGCTGAATCAGGCAGGAGGAACATTCATTTCCATTAACACTAGATACTTATCTAAATATTCTTTCTACATGAAAACAGTTAAAAAATCATTCCATCATTTGTTTATTATACATGCAATACTCAATTTAAGAGGGGGAAAAGTGCCTCGCTGTGTTATATCTTAATCTAATCTAAAAAATATGTATATTAAAGTTTTCTTCCTCTTATGATCCTGTTTTATAGCTCATTGTTCATGACATGGCCTTATTGCTCATGTACATGACAGACAAATGCATTCTTATTATAGTATCTACTACCTCCATAAATCATGATTACAAATTGAAATACTGTATGGTTCATTATTGATTTGTATCTTCAAAATTTTCTAAAGGATGCTTTCCCTTTCTTTGGTGTTATTTTATTTTAATACAGATGAAAATCTGTAGAAAAACATGAAAGCAATCCAAAGCACTTTCTTTTACCATGAATTGGGATAAGGTGTACCACAGCGTCCCTTCTTCGATAATCATTATTTAAGAATGCAGAGTAATCTCGGTAAGTCATTACTTCCCTCATTGTTTAGGTTTCAAATCATCAAAGCATTTAAACACATACTTAAGTTTAGTGCTTGATTAAGTGCCTCTGAAAAAAGATTTAAAGAATTTCTTAAAATTATTTGAGAGATTACATGCTTTGCTAATAAGGATGAAGTGCTAAATTGAAATCACATTTTTGTCTGAGTTTCAAAGTCTACCAAGAAAAGAAAACAGTCTTGATGTTTGTTTTCTGTTGTTGTTTTTTGTTTGTTTTTGTTTTGCTTTTTGGTTTTAACAGGATCTAAAAAAAATCTTGCTAGGATAAAAGAGTTGAGTGGATTTTTCTCTCCATTGTCACAATATGACAAGTTGTAAAAACATCCAAAGAGAAAAACCTTTTAGTTTCAGTAAGATTATTGGTTATGAAGACAAATCAAAATCAGTAAGCTTGTTCTCTCCCTTTCTTGAAGTTTTCAGGAATTCCCCTCCTCACTTCCTTTCAATTCCCTATGTTTTCAAAACCATCTTGGACATTCCCAACACTTTTTGCATAGCTCTAGAAGTACAGCAACAAACTCTTCATTCTGGGACCTTTGTCTTTCATTTCCCAGTGTCTTTTCCCATATGTATGCGTATAAAGGTAGCTGATCCACCATCCAATGCCACAAAAGATAATGTTACAATATCAGTGAGATTGTGAACAAAACTGATTTATGGACAATTGTGTGGTTCAGCCCTATCAGACTGTCTAGGACACCCTTCCTGCAATTAGGCACAAAAAAGTTGAAGACAGTGACAAATGCCTAAAAATTTAAATAAGCATATGTCTATATACAGGAGGATTTTTTACTAATGGTTTTAAGATAAGCTAAGTAGCATTTTCACTGGTGAGCATCAGGTTTGCAATTTACATCTGGGAAAAACAAAACAAAAAAAACAACAGCCCAATATCTAATATTCCTCCTACTTAGGACATTGTTAGTATTTCCAGAAAGAGATAAAGCTTTCCTTCTCTCTAATATTCTCTTACACACTTTTTTTCCCTCTCCTGTCCTTCAAGAAAATTGTCCTTTTATTTATTTTCACTCTGTGCGAGAGTGGCAGCTGATTTTGAAGTGTCAGACTGTTATTTGTTTTTTTTGGATGTTACCATTTATTGCAAAGAGGATAAAATCAATGTGACATTTCCAGAACAATGATAGATGAAAATGATGAGGGGTCTTTAAACACAGAAGACTAATTTTTAAAAAATGTCACTGGTGTACTATTTCAGAGTTTGTCAAAGATAAAACAATAAAACTTATAGATATGAAAACTAATAATATTTCATTGGGTAAGCTACAGATAAGCAGACTGTACAGTATACAATTTCTATATATTTATAAATATGATATAAATGCTGCAAAAAAAGACATTTAATATATTTTCTTTTGGTTATTTGATTAAATCTTCATTTGTGAAGACCTTGATCTCTAAGGTTAGGCCCTTGCAATCAGTTGTTCTAGGAAAGACTACTGGGTGGCATTTTATACCATGGAGAACTGATATGGACTCAAGGCATTGTGATTTGATGATCAGGTTTTATGTGTTGCTTGAACAATGCAGTAATTATGTTTTTAAGCTATTAGTGTCTCATAGTGTGAGTCTGAGATGTTGAAATCTATTCCTTGTGCTGCATGGATACAGTTACTGATACACACCTTCCCTCTGTGGCTTGTTAACTAAAGGAACCCATGCACATAAAGCAGAGAAGACTCCTGATGCCCCGCGGCTCCAACAGACTTCAACAATAGATTGTGTGTGTGTATTATTACTATTTCATTTCTAGATATTTCATTTGCAAGTCATGGATGAAAATCTAGTCCTGAAGGCAGAGACCTTCACAATTTTATATAAAAAAAGCTATATGCAAAATTAGTCAACAATATCAGTTCTGCTCTTAAATTAATAGTAGCAGACATAAAGAGATAGTGATTCAGTTGTGCTAATCTGTCATATATGCTTTGATTAATAGGGGGAGTACAGGAAAGAGAGACGTGAGTTTCAGTGCTAGAGCCTTGCATGTGATTACTTAACTGACTAATGCCCTATTTGATAAAGAGGTAGTAATGTCCAATACTTAACACATTACATATCTACGCAAAGAAAATTCATACCAGCACACATTTCCCAACTACTGGACAAGAAAAGGATATCTAAGCATATCTAATGACCTTCACCAGATTAGCACAGTTAATTTCTATCTAACATAGCAAAAGTTATTTTATTATAAAAAGCATGAGGTCAGTTCTTACTCTTCATCTGAATATTGTATTTAGGTAGTTCCAGTCCAACTGATATAGCTTCCAAATTGTTAAAAACCAGATGCCAGTATTTACTATGCTCAAACTGATGCCTTGTCTTGCAGTTGTGAAATACTGAAGTTTTGTTGTTGTTGTTTTAAAGAAAGAATGAAGAAAGAGGAAAAAAATTACACAGTAGTTTAAGCTTGATGTTGGTTTTACAACCTCATTTGGGGGAAAAAAGAACTTCACAGTTTAACTGCAGATTAAATCTGATCTGATTCAACTCTAATCATCTCATTATAGGCAAATGAACATAAATTGTGAATCAACTTGGAAAGAAGGGTGTGGAAAGATTTATGATAACTCCTCCCCTCATTATACTAAATACAAACATTAACCATAATACCAGAAAAAAAGGAAACAGTAAGCACCTGTTTAAGGATTTGTTTAAAGTTGTTCAGATCTATGAAGAGACAGTCTGAACTGCAAGCTGCTAAATCCATCATTCTTTGAGTTAAAGAATTGCAAAATGGCAAACTGAAAAGGTGAGATTCATGTTTCTAAGTGTCATGTTCAAAAAAAAAAGCAGTGAAATTGTAAAGTTAACTTAGATATCTATTTTAAATTTAAATTTGTGCAATATTTGACTCTGTTTCTGGTCCAGTGCAAGTCACCTGAAATGTTCAGCTACTCATTTGGCTGTAAAAATGTGTCTCACGTATTCTCCATCAGCTGAAACATCTGAACAGCATATAAATATTGTACTGAGATGGTTTGTCAGAGAACAATTCATCTTCAGTGCCAGGGGTTTGCCTTCAAATGTTTTAAAGGAAGATGTGATTGTTAAAACAGAATATACTTCCTTTCTCTAGCCTCATTTCCAAATTTTGAAATGAAGTTTTTAATATATTTTGTTACATATAAGTATTTACAATTGGTAAATATAAGTATATAATACCTGATATGTAGATTTCCCTTTCCCAATTATAAATCCTTACTTTAGTTTACACATGAAAATATACATTTTGAAATATTTTCAAAAATTAATGTTTATAAATACATACTTAACTGACTGTTATTTTACTTCTTCCTGTTCATATGAGATATTTTACTTATTTTAAATAAGTCCCATCAGAAATGTTATAGAAGACTAAAGAGATGTTGCATTATAGGTCTGCTTAATCCTTTCAGGTATAAAACAGAAATCTTCAGGAAAGTTTAGTGATGTTATAAGGGTCCAGCATACAAGAGATAGACAAAACTTCAGAAACAATTGCTAGCAATTGCTGCCAGTCTGTATTTACCGTTTTTGAAATTAGAAGCCTATTGGTTAGTCAGCACTGGGGGAATATGAAAAGACGAACCATGAAACAGTCATACTTGCACTGTTAAATTTAGTATTGTACTCCTTACTATAGAAGGATTTCACAACTACACACAGATTAATTTAGTATTATTTCATGTCTTTTTTTTTTTTTTTTTTTTTTTTTTTTTTTTGTAATATTGACAACAGTATCCAAATTATTTTTCTCTTACCTTTTTAATAGAAATTGGGAAATCATTTTAGCTGATAAAAATAAAATAAGTATTATGAAAAAAAGAAAGAAAAAAAAAAAAAAAAAGCAGCTATGGAACCAATGTAGAGTGTGGGGAAGATGAGGAAGGAGTGAGAAAGAACAGAATCTGAAATGTTAATTAAGCTAAACAATTTTAAATTGAATTAAAGTTACTTTATGAGAAAAATAAGAAAAATAACGTATAACTGAAGCCAAGGAAAGTGAACTTTCTCAAATAAAACATGCTAGGAAACCTCAGCTACTGCTAATGTTACCTACAGTTTGTATTTTGACATCAAGGTTCTATTTGCATGGCAAAAATGATTTCAGAAATTCACCAGGAATTTGTAAGATTTGCCAGCCTCTGGAACATTTAAAACAGGCTTTGGCTTTGGAAATAATTTTATTTAAAAATATATGCCAAAGGATAAATATGTGTATGTATTCCATACGAAAAATGAAAATCCAATGGTCTAAGCGCCACACAGCCTTTTGCTCACTCCTCCCTCTTCCAGTGAGATGGAGAAGAGAACTGGGGGAAGAAAAAAAAAAAAGTAGAGCACATAGCTTGAGATAAAAGCTATTTGCTTAGGAAAAGGAAGAGATATCAGTAAATACAATTATATAGAAATATATTTATGTATGTGTGCATATACATATAGAAAACAAGAGATACACAAAGCAATTTCAATTTTATAGGTTTTTTTGTTTGGTTTGGTTTGTGGCTTTTTTGTTTCTTTGTTTTTTATTCTTTATTATTATTATTATTATTATTATTATTAACATTATGTAGTACAGCATGGAGTATCCCTTTGGCCACTTTAGGTCAGCTGTCCTTTTTCTGTCCCCTATACATTCCTTGTGCCTCTTCAGTACTAATGCTGGCAGGACAGCACAAGAAACAGAAAAACTGAAGCATTCTTTTCTCTGTACAGCACTGCTCAACACCTCTCAGTGTTGCTAAGCAACAACTAAACATTTGTGTTTTATCAACATTGTTTTACTCCTAAAATCAAAACATAGCATCATACCAGATACTATCAAGAAAATCAACTCTGTCCCAACTGAAACCAAAGCAAGAAAACAGCATTCATCTTGAATTATCTGCCCAACAAAAATAATGCCTACATATTTTGATCAATAAAAAACAGGGCTCAAAGTGTCAAGAAGAGACACACTGTTCCCAAATTAATAAGAAAGACATTTGTTTTAACAGGACTGGCTGTCTTAAAAGACTGCTTCCAGTGCACCTTAGAGACCTCAGTTTCAGTCTGGCCTGATGTTCCAATTGAATTGCCTCTGTAGAATGCTGAAAGCAGAGCCTCAAACAGTTTTCTAGACAAAGAGGTGGGTGAGGAAATCCATGATACTTGCTCAGTATATAGTAAATCATATTACTTTTAACTGTGAGATAGAGATCTCACAGATCTATAAATTCTGGTATATATTACATATCACACATAGTAATATGTAATAACATGCTACTTCATTACTTCATTTTTACCTAGCTTTTCATAATCGTAGAATCATAGAATGGCTTGGGTTGGAATGGAACTCAAGAATATTGAGTTCCAACCATCCTGCCATAGGCAGGGCCACCAACCTCCACGCCTGGTACTAGATCAAGTTGCTCAGAGACCTATCCAGTCTGGTACTGAACCCTTCCAGGGACAGAGCATGCACAACTTCTCTGGGCAGAGCACTGATAGTGCACTTGAGCCCATCATCAATGTCATTGATGGGGATGTTGAAGAGCACTGGTCCCAAGACAGACCCCTGGGAGACACCTCTCATCACAAGGTTCCTTTCCTGTAAATGGGAATGATGTTTCCTTTTTCCAGTCCCCTGGGACTTTTCTGTTAGGCTGTTAAGCCATGATTTTTCAGATACTGTGGAGAGCAGTTCAGCAACCACATCAGCTAGATCCTTTATGACCCTGGGATTCACAAGGTCCCACAGACTTCTATGCATTCAGTCTCATGAGGAGGTCTTGGAATTGCTCTGCCCTTACACTGGGAGGGATTTACTCCCCTGGTTCCCACCTACAGGTTTAGGAATGCGAGTTTCACTGTGAATGAGTAATACAAGAATCCTGCCTGGGTGCTGGTGAAAACTGAAGCAAAAAATTCTGGTGAACCTGTCTGCAGTTGTTAGACCAGGTACTGAGTAAATCATCCAGTGGTCAAAAAACTCCTGTGACAGCACCAGCCACTCAGCCATGGGTTACTTCGGTTTTCGTAGCACGTTCTGTATGCCTCACCGCCCCAGAAGGGAAAGAATAAAATATCATTTGTGCTCCCACCTTCTTAATCAACTGCCCTAAAACCCTGAAGTCTTTCTCTATAATTCACAGGCTTCTATGAGAAACTTCATTGTTGCCTGCCTGAGCTATCAGTAATGGGTAGTGGTCAGAGGGTTGAACCAGATCTGGGCATTTTCTGGTTATGTCCTTGACACGGGACACAGAGAGACAGTACACATGCCCACAGGTCAGGTCCAGTCTTCATATGGGGCTCCCCACTCCCCTGAGAAGGGCTTCACCTACAAAAATAACTTTTCAGTCTTTCCTGACAGAGGCAACCTTGAGACACAGAATCACCCTTGGTAATATCGTAGGTGAACCTTCCCCTGCCTCCTTGCTCACCAATCCTTCAATGCCCAGTGCCTCAAGCCTATCACTTAAGGATACCTGGGGAAGCGAGGTAGGTAGGAAAGGGATTCACCCACGATAACGAGCCCAACTGTCTTCCAGCTCTCCCCATCTCTCAGGTGCCCTACACCTCCACCCAACTGCGTCAAGGCAGGGAATCCATCAGTTTTTGGGGAGCATCTCTCTGGAACCTTTCTCTCTGGCATACCAGGGTGTTACTGCATCATTCAGTTTCTCTCTTACACTCTCTGATAGCCCTTCCTGCATCTGGTGGATGCCGCTGACCTCCTGGAGGCTTTTTCTTATGTAAAAGCCATGGGTGCAGTTCCATTGTCCTGACAATGGAATTCATCTCATGTCTTAAATCAAATCAGCTCAATGTTTGGCTAACCACTCCTGTTTTGGAGAGAATAGACTTGATTAACATCATTCAGCAGTCAGGGACAGAGCTGAAATTAGGCTCTGAAATTAAGACCTGTATATTCTGGACAACATCATTACACATAGATAATGTGCATGTGTCATCTGCATGTGACACTGGATACACACAGTGAATCAATTAAGTGGCATTTTTATGTAATCCAGCTCTCTGGCAATTATTTTGCCTTCAACAATTTTAGGAATAGTTTCAAATATGAAAAAAACAATCTCATCTCTAATCAGTGAGACAGCAAAATATTGTGAGTATATGTTGCAATTTTTGAGTTTCACACTGCAGCATAGGAAATGTTTTTTTCCACAGCGTGGTGGTGCAACACTGAAATGGGTTACATAGGGAGGTTATCAAATCTCCATCTTCAGTAGTTTTCAACACTTGACAAAGATGTTTGTGGCCTCATGTAATGTTGCTTATGGTGTCATTTCTAAGCAGAAATTTAGATGAAGCCCTTTTTGATCAAATTTTAATTGATTCCTCATTCTTCTCAAGTAAGTAGTCTCCCTCCCATTTTATTTTATAAGACTTTTCTGTCACTGGTAGCTTTACCAATTCTGTTATGGTGCTCACCCATCCTCCAGTGGGTCTATTTTAGCCAACTGCATGAGGAAAGAGAGTAAACATCTCCAAAGACCAAGATGTGTTATCTTCAAAGTGTACTACTGTATGCTACCAAGGTAATAACTCACAGTACAGATGCATCATAGCAAGAGCAACATACCTGCCCATTGCTAGGCAAACCAGCATGTAGTGAATGCCTTTCTCTATCTAATAATTAAAATGTAGCCACCAACAAGTAAGTTAAAAGGACCCAAAGATATGAAAAAGGGATAAAAAAATTGTCTGTTTCTTGCCAGGATAAGTCAATGGCTGCTAACCAAAAATGCCTGGAACTCTTATGCAACGGAAACAGGCTTGTATGGGTTTGAAGGTTGAATTAGAATGACATTTTATGGCACAGAATACAAATAATCAGGTAATTTACTCTGTAGCTGTACAGAAATCAAAGTGTAATTAGAATAATTACATTTTACCTGCAGGACAAGCATTTATAGCATGTTGTATATGCATTAAATATTCAATATATATATTCCAGACTAATTCATCTTTGCTGTAGCTCAGTGCTGCAGTCAGTGGATACATTAAAAGGATGGATTTGGTCTCAGTATTTTAATTTGTACAAGTTAAGATTCCGATGGAGATTCCCATCTTACAGAAGAAAAAAAAAATATATATATATATATATATATTAGTATATATTTAAGAGAATTTGATATATTAAGTGGTGAAAACATGCCTAGCCTGGGAGTAGTTTGTCCAGACAAAATTTAACATAACTCACATGAATAACAAGAAAACAAAAAAGTGCAGCAATCAGGTAATCATTCACTGCAGTAAGAAATCAATTAATTCACTTCTATGGCAGTCTAATACAGACTATACTTTGGGGTTAAGCCAAGGCCTCAACTCCAGCTGCTTTGTGCTAATGAGGCAAGGAAAAGCAACCAAAAATCTTCCTGAAAGAAGTATCTGTAAATGCCCACTCTGCAAGAGAATATTTGAGTGGCATAAGTCTGATGCACTTGGCTATTCTCCTCATGCCCTTTTTCCTTGGCATAAATACAGGAAGAAGCCATGCCAGGACCTGTGAGAAGTAAGGGGTATTTTGTAGGAGGAAGGGTGAATCAGTGGTTAGTGCAGTAATCTGGGACTCTGCAGACCTGTGTTCAGCTCCTTGCTTTGCAACAGTCTTTCCATATGACCTTATCCAAATCATTTATAATTAAATCCATAAAAAGACTGAGAGGTTATATGTAACTTCAGGCAAGTGAAAAGTACTCAGACGTATTAAAAGAGTCTAAAATTTCTACATTATATATAATGAGCTTGAAGTCCAAGAAAAAGTACCAGCAGCCTAAGCACAGGGATAATCAGTAAGAAGAAATCATAATTTTAGAAGCATAATTCCAGACATATTGGGTGTTTAAAGATAGATAGATATAGAAATCATTCAGGAAATGATAACATGTGCACCCCACTTTTTATTTTAAAAGAAAAATCTAGATACTCACTCAGAATTAAACAGGATTGATATTAGAACAAAACAAAGCCCATGGCCCACGTGCTTCTTGTCTGCAGGTTAGTCTAGCTGTGGTTAGGGCTCAAAGGAGCTACACCATTTTGAAGAAACTAGTTGTAATATCTGAAGTTATACTGGGTCTCCAAATAATCATACCACCTAAACTGAATAAAAATTATTTTTAGCTGTATCTTAGATACAGTGAAGTTTTAGATATAGTGAAGTTTAGATTATTGTGGAGATAAAGGAGGGAAGTACGACCAAACTTGAGAACGCACAATATTATCTCTCTTTTTGCCTGGTCCAAAAAGACTGAGAACATATGCGGCAGATACTGTTCAGTCTTTGTCTTAGTGAAGTGTTAGAACTTCTGAGCTCTACTTCAGAGCTGATTTTCTTCGTGCAATGCATGTTCATGTCAAGAAGATCCAAAATCTACAGTTCTTTTAAGACCAAAATTCTCCCAGGCCTTGATGCAATGTTTTTCTGGAAACAGCTGCACAAGATAGCACAGAAACTTTCACTGTGGTCTGCTGACGCATTACTTTACTTTGCTTTTCTCTCTCTCCTTTTGCATTTGTTTCATCCCACTATAAAGTCCTCTATTATGACCTCTACAAAACCCTTTTATTTTTCAAAATTTGCTCCTTGCTTCAGTCTCCACTGTTGTTGTCTTTGGAGGTGTCCATTCAACATACTAATTATCCTGTGTATTTCCAGAAGTTCCTCAAGAGTCTCTTCATCCTAATTCTTTCTTAGCTAGTTACCATGTGCCATAGATTGGAGCTATGAGGCCTCAAGGTAATCATTTTGTTGACAACATGCAGCAATAACCATATAATCACAATACAATTATGGAACATTTATGAAGTTATTTGTACCATGTCATAGATGAAGTTAGCAGTGCAATTTACCTCTCACCACCAAAGAGGACAGAGACTTTAGATGAAAGGCTGAGCTCTTATTATAAATCCTGTTTTTAAAACTGCATTTTTAAGAGTTTGTTTCATTAACTGCCATGAAATTATTCCTTGAGTTTCTTGACTTTTAATTTCTGTTGTTAAAATGCTGCAGAATTCCAATCCAAATTTACTGACAGCAAGTTATCTTTCATGAGCTGAGAGGATTAGTTAAAAATAGAGAGGATAATACTAGTTAAAATAATAAAAAAAAAAAAATCTAGCAACAGGGTAAAAAAAAAAAAAAAGGCCTCTCGCGTTTTATATTCTAAATAAATTAATTAATACATAGATACATACATAAAAATGTTGCCCATCATGTTCTATCTGTCTCTTGATACTACTTATCTGTTCACATCGAACTCCTACCAGGTGCAGAGTGATTAAGAAGACCAAAAATAAAACTATTATCTATCAAGCTTACGTTTCCTCACATTATCTGTAGCAGTACATTGGCTACTGCATGGATGCTCAATCATGCCTAGTGTTATAAGGTGACATTTGGATAGGAGCCATTCTGCCACAAATTAGGAGAGAAACCAGAGTTTAGCAGAGTGGATATGATCAGCGGAGAAAGCTGAGGAATAGGAAAAGGGGAAAAGGGAACTGAATCTTATGAAAGGCACCATCCAGGGTAGGTCACACAGAGCAAAAGAGGGCACACTTTAGAAGGTTTATCAGAAAGAAAGAAGTAGCATTACTATGCCTTTTTTCAAAGATTGTTTTATATATATTTGTATGGTAATAGGATACACAATCTATGTATACAGATATTACCATATATACATATGCATATATGTCCATATGCATACAAACACACGAAAGCTCCTTACATAGATCCATCCTATAAATATATAAATAGATAAAAAGGTAGATCAATAAATATACAACATATTTCCCTTTTTAAATAATAGAGAATATGGGCTTTCAGACCACCTTTCATATATGGCAGCTTAGAGCAAAATATTTTATTCATGAATTATGTCTTTTTTTTTTCTTTTTTAATAAACACATAAAAATGTGGAATAATAAAAGTGATATATACCTAATAATGAGTGAGCCCATAAACCCCACAAGGCAACTTAGCTTTGGAAGTGGAAAAATTGACTTTGTATAACAAATTACAGAATTATTAATCTGTTTGAAACCATTTTTATATCAGACCATTTACTTTAATTCTTCTACTTTCAACATTATCATACATTATGCATTTTTCTTTGTAATATTTTTTTTTTCTTTCTGCAAGTACAGTGTGCACCCAAACTTGAAAGGGCTGGAAGCATTTTTAAGAGAAGCCTACTGGGTAGAAAAAAAAGCAAGGATAAATTATTTAGGCCATTCTGAGGTACTCATCTCTGAAAAAAACCCTCACAGTGGTCCCTCATAGACCACTGATGAACTATGCCTTGTGAAACCCCTGGAAGGAAAGGAAATATCATTACATAAGTGAAGAAGCTGAGGCACCAAGCTGATTGCCCTGTCTACACTGTGCACTGGGAAGTCCCCAGAGGGGCTCTAAATTTTCCATACTCACCCTTCCTTCTTATCTCATGTTCATACAGCAAAGTAGTGAACAGCTTCTGGGCTTCCTGAAATGGTGGAATTGTAAGGGGAGAAAATAAGGGCAAGGCTTGCCTTAAAGCAAATCTGGAAGGTCTTCAGAGCCATAAATGGAGACAAATATGTTTTATGGGGACAAATAGAGTAACTAAAGACTGAACCTTTTTCTTCACATTCATCTGAAAAGTAGGAGTTGAGCCGAAAGGTTTCTGAGAGGGGAAGAAATCTCATTTTGTCATACCATGATACAGACAGGAAGATCCTTGGCTATGTTTACATTTATAAATTCATTAATATGAATACTTTGAATACATTGAATCCATAGGCTAGCGTATAAAAGATTTTGTCTGTATAAAAAAAGGTATGTGTGATTCAGGGTACATTCTGGGGACAAGAGACATGTACATCTGATCTTGAAGGTGCTCTTAATGCTAGAAACTACCAAAGTAATATTTTCTTTAAAAAGCAAATCTTAGCTCCCTAGCTTAAAGGATTACCCATTTGAAAAAAAAAAAAAAAAAAAAAAAAAAAAAAAAAAAAAAAAAAAAAACCAACAATAAAGGAACTTTAAGATCACTGGTGATACACAACTGTACCTGATATGTACAAAATTCTTGCAATCAAGTAAGAGATAGACGTCAGGGCTATACAGTCAACAAAATGACAAAAACTATTTATTCACAGAGTAATATCTTCAGAATTATGGATAGCAACAGGTCAAAAATGCAGGTGTGATGAACATGTAGGGGTATCCAGCATGTGTAATTATCTCCGGAGGAAACTCAAAATCCTTTCATTACCCCCAAATTAGTCTTCAAATTATTCCCCTTGTTTGAACAGTCTAAATATTATTAAAGTAATCTTGAAAGAGATGTCGGCAGGATGGCATTATAGTATCTTTGGTTTTATTGATTTTAATCATAAAGCATTTATTTAGATGTCATTGAACAAAAAACTCAGATCTCCTAAAATAAAAATAAATACATAAATCAATAAAAACCAAGAAAAAAAGAAATAAAACCAAGCAGGAAAGTGATTCTAGCTGTAATGTACATTTAGTTCCTGGATACTTTTTTATTCAACATCCTTATATCTCTTATACATTTCTCTGTCTCTTCATCATAATATACAAACTGCTTGCTACACTGGTGGGTGCAATACTGTGGTTTGTTTGTTTTCAGCCCTTTTGAGCCTAAGAGATCTTAGAATAAAAAAAAAATAATTATAATAATTAAAAAGAAAAACAACCAGCTAAACTGTAGGTAATATCAAGTTTCTCATTGTGTACAGTAGAATGGAGTTTATACGGTAGCCCTTTTCTACTGAGGTAAAATAATTACTTGTTTTGTTCTCTGCATTTAAATTCAACTATATGCCAAAACTGCCTGTAACAGTAATTTTTATTTATTTATTTATTTATTTAGCAGAACCCTTCAGTAAGAATCAGTTCAGAAGAAGCTGGAATAAAAAAGCAATAAGAAGGAGTTCATGTTTCTATAATGAACTTTCAAGACTGAAGTCCTTTAAACTCCTCTAGAGAAATGTTCGTCTTCTGGATGTATGTAATATCTGTTTTCCTTTGATTTACAGGCTATGGAGTTCCAAAACAGATGATTAACTTCTTCTTTTTTTTTTTTTTTTTTTTTTTTTTTTTTGGTTAGAATATATATAAACACATCAGAAATCGTGCTTATAGAGAAGTGTCCTTGAGAGAATGCATTGATATATTGGAAGTTCTATCCCTGGGCAAGCCCTCCTCTAATCTTTCTCTGAATAGTTTACATAATCAGCTTGAAGCATCCTTTAAGATATCAAGCACTTATTTCCACTATCCTCCTATCCTAAGCTTAACCACTTCAAATCTTCACAATTACTAACTAAGCATAATGCATTTCTAGCAGCAAACACTTCATCCAGTGCATTCTCATCTAATGTAATATTTCCATTAGTGGGAATTAAAAAATAATAATAATAATTTATTTTTTTTTAAATCTCTGTATGCACAACCTTGGGTTTTACCAATGTAAACTTCCAATCTTTTCACAGCAATGTACTTTGCCACCCTATTATCATCTATCTTGTATGAAGAGTCTGTTACAATGTAACCAGACAAGAAAATTATGATAGTACTATTTTCTTCTAAGTTCTTCCAGCTCAGCTAATTGTATGCCCCTGACAGATATACTTCTTCTTCCTTCCTGGACTTTTTGTGTCCAATTACATATTTCTAAATGCTTCAAGACCTTTAGAAATTATATTTCCATTATATATTCAGGTAGGATTTGTGGTTAATATCTAAGTGTTGGCATCCTAATGAGGTATATTTTTAATTAATATTTAATTAATGCAGTTCTGTAATACATTGAATATTAATTTGTCTATACAGGAAATGAAGAGGTAGGTAACGAACTGATTGGATGATCACAGTCGGAGTGTAGTGGTAAACGACTCTATGTCCATTGGAGGTAGATGATGAGTGGTATCTGCCAGAGATCAGTCTTGGGGACAGTACTCTTTAAGATCTTTATCAAAGATAATGATGAGATTGAGTGCATTCTGGAAGTTTGTGGATGACCCCAAGCTGAATGATGTGATTGATACAATAGAAGGAAGAAGCAATTACAGATATGTGTACAGACTGGAAGAATTCCGGGAGTGCAGCCCTACTGAGAAGGACTTGAGAGTCCTGGTACATGAAAGACTTAATATGAGCCAGCAGTGTACACTTGCAGCCTGGAAGGCCAATGGTATTCTGGACTGCATCGGAAGAGGAGAAGCCAACAGGGTGAAGGAGGTAATTGTCTCTCTCTGCTCTCATGAGAGCCCATTAGGAGTACAATCCAGCTCAGAGCCCATCACACAGGAATGATATAGATATTTTGGAGAAGGTCCAGATGATCTGAGGTCTGGTACATCTTTCCTATGTAGACAGGCTGAAGGACTGAGGCTTGTTCAGTCTGGAGGAAAGACCGCTCTGGGGAGACCTTTGTGACTTTCCAATATTTAAAGGGAGCTATTAATGTGAGGGAAATCAGTTTTTTACATGGGAAGATAGTGACTGGACAAGGGGGAATAGTTTTAAAATGATGGAAGAGAGATTTAGATTTGAAGTCAAGTTTTTCTTGATTGGGTGTTGAAGAGGAACAGACTGTGTAGAGAGGTTGTGAATTCCCTGTCCCTGGAAGACCTCAAGGCCAGGCTGGATGGAAATGGGAACAACATGATCTACTGCTTCATCTAGTGGTTAGCAACCTTGCCCATGTAAAGGGTTTGCAACTAAATGATCTTAGAGGTTCTTCCAATCCAAGTTATTCTATGATTCTATGATGTTCTTCCTTTGGATTTTTCTAGCCATACATGTTTTTACTGATCAAAGGCATGAAAAACTGTAGTTTCACTTTCCATGTCTCATTTAGCAAATACTTTGTGTAGTGATTCCATGAAGTTTTAACTAAACAGAAACAATATTTCTCAGTGCTCCAAAAGGGGACTTACAAGCATATGGGTCTTCACAGTACAACAAAAATACCTATCATTCTTAACAGTGAAAGAAAAATTCTGTATATTTACTTCATTGATACTCTTGTCAATTTTCTGATGTCCTCCAAAAAAATAAAATAAAATAAAATTCTCTGCTCATGCATCTTTCCATACTCTTTTTCTTTTATTACATTGTAGGCAATCTTTGTAATATTGATTTTGAAGCTTTGAACGCAGTTGGTGCTTCTGGTGGGGAAAACATATATATATATATATATATATATATATATATATATATATATATATACAAATGAATGTGTTCTCCTATAATATGAAGGTTGTGAAAAATAGATTTATATGGAATAACTTCAAGTTCACATTGCTAGACATCTCTATGAGACAAAAAGAAAGAAAACAAGGGACTGGCATATTGCCTGAATAAATGTT
This sequence comes from Tetrao urogallus, assembly GCF_951394365.1. Classification (NCBI taxonomy): domain Eukaryota; kingdom Metazoa; phylum Chordata; class Aves; order Galliformes; family Phasianidae; genus Tetrao; species Tetrao urogallus. The sequence continues at coordinate 70,809,019 of NC_136816.1, forward strand.
ATGAAAGCATTTCTATTTAAAATTTTTACACAGATGGCCAGTTATACAGAAAAAGGTTTATATGCATGAGGAACTAAAGATGTGAGCCCCTAAGTCTTTGGTTTCCAGGTTCTAATGACACAGTCCATCACAGCACAGCCTTAAGTAGGAAATGAAGCAGAATATTTTTTATTTAAGTGACCCCAGCACCAGGCAAATATTGTAAAACATCTTATGCCGGCAGCTAAAGTGATTTACATATACTTGTTTTCTTCTCCCCAAACAGAATGGACAGCTGGTGAATTCTAACACCTATTAATCTTTCCTTGCACAACTATCTCTTGGTATGTAACAGGTATTTTCCAATCTTGGGGGCATCAAGTGAAGTAAAGAATTATTCTGTTATATTCTTGCAGAACTGATGAGTACTACCAAATGACATATTAGGTTTACGGGTGAAGAGAAGGAGGAACGGAAAAAATGCTGGCATGAGGCAGGCAGCCCATTATTGCCTTTTAATCTCAGCAAAATAAAAGAATTCCTTATAATCTGCTCAGGAGATCAGATTCTTTCCAACCATCTATATATATTTTGTGTGTGTGTGTGCATTCATGTGAGAGTCTGTGTCAAACTTTCTTGCTGCCAGGTAGGATTTTTAGTACTTCAAAGCTCTTGGTGGCTCTAGTCTTAAACTAAACTGGTAAAGCTATAAAAGTTTTAATCTCTCTTGGCCGTGAAATGGAAACTTCTGTTCCAACTGAACAGAATAAGACATGGCACACAGTGTAAGACAGTATAAATGACTGAACAATGAATTCAGGCACCTACTTTTGTACAAAAGAGAAAGGAGATTAACTAATACTTTTGCGGTTTAATTAGCTCCAAACTGAAAAGAAGGATCTATTTGAGAGAGAAAGGAGCAGGGAAGTTTGTGAGGGTAAGTTCTGATGTGAGATTTCAGAAATAGCTTAACATTATATTTAAAAAGAGAATCTTTCATAACAAATTACATTGGCCTGGAAACTAGCAATAGCTGGTTGTCAAAAAGGTTGGATAATTTCCTTTGTGTAAAACAAGGATTCTTATCCTAAAAGTTTCATTTTCCTCTCAATTTTAAGCAGTGCTTAGTGAGTTTAAAGAACTTTTAATGGTCTCTCTCAATCACAGACTCTAGGCGAAATCCAGCAGTCAGAAAGCACAGGGAGTAGAGGATTGTTGTCCATCCCAAATGCTCTATCACTAGAGCATTAGTTCTCTTGAGATCACCTTTATAAATCTGAAGAGCTATGAAGTGCAAATACTTTACATCAAGGCAAAAGCAGACGGGTGTATAATATGGAAACTGATCTGGCTTAACACAGTTAGAGGCACAGCTCACAGGACTTTTCTGTCAATCTCTCTGCTCTTTTACATATTCTTCTACAGCCAATCCTATTTCACTGTACATTATTCCCCTGTGAACCTACGACAGCCTAAACATGACTGAAAGAATGCAAACACACTTCATTTTAATAACAAAAAAAAATCAGTCACACATGCACACACAAACACAAGTAAGTATGGGTTATTAATAGAGGCAAAAAGATTTTTCTCTGCAAGCACATATTAAATAACATTCTTTGTTTTGTGTTGCACATGAGAAGAAAGAAGGAAAAAAAATCAGTGTTCAAAGAAAAGTCTTCCATGAAAGTTCATAAAATGTTAGCAATTTGATTTTTGTATCATTTTTATTATTCTCTAACCTAGATAATTTGGCAGCCTGAAAAAGTGGACAGCATGCAGTATAAATTACGAACTGTCTTTCAGGTAGAGGTGTTTATGTGTAGAATGGGATGTTGAGAAAATATCAAGGGTTTATCCCTCAGAATGGTGATTAACTCCTTCCCAAATCCCCCTTTAAAGATACACAAAATACCAGCATATAATTAAATGTCTGTTCTTTATCAGTCAAAGACTCATTGCAAATGGTACTAACCCTTTTGGAAGGCACCCAGCCCACTTCCAATTAAAAACTATCTGACCATAAATAATAAAAGCATATTACATGCACAGTAAATGATGGTTCTTAAAATAATGCACTTCAGGAGATATATTTTAAGGACACCATATGTGTTCCTTGTATAATGAGCTCTTCTCCCTACCAGTATCACCAGCAGCCTCTTAAATCTAGAGAGCTAAAAAGATTAATTTAGTGGATTATATTTTGTTTTGTTTTGTTTTGTTTTGTTTTTTTTTTCTCCAAATATTAACAATTCGGTTTTGTTTCACTATCTATAAAATCAAAATCTTAGAACTGAATTCCCCATTTCCTACATCTTCATTCTCCTTCTAAAAAGAAAACAACTTGATATTTTTGATTAAATTTTGATTATTAAATACATTTCCAGGAAAGAAAGAAAGAAAGAAAGAAAGAAAGAAAATTCCTATTTTTAAAACATAATCATAAACACACTTGAGGGTGTGTATATATATACTTAACTGTGATGTTTGTATGTGGGTTTGGGTTTGATTTTGTGTTTATAAGAATATTTGCATAAACATGTATAACATATATATATATTATAATGCTAAATGACATAATGCTAAAATCACCTTCATTAGAAGTTCGTGATATGCTGAACAGCAAATATTTTCTAATAATATCTATATTTTAAATAGTTCTTGTTAATCCAAACAAAGACAATACACAATTCCTTACATACTCAGTTCAGAGAAAAAAAAAAAAAAAAAGAAAGAAAAAAGAAAAAAGTGGCCTTTGTAGTAAAAACAGGAGTGAGATTCTTCACTGTCATAGTTTTATGATTTTTGGTTATCAGTATTCCACATCACAACATCATGTAGTGCACTGGGAGTTAAGGTGTTAATGCTCCAGTTCTGGGCACCTGTCCGAAAGAGAAGAACTACATTCCCCAGGAAACTTTGTGGTCAGAGAAGAGATATAACTCCTGGCAAGGTCACCTGATGTGCTCTTCTTTGTCCGCTCTTCTTCATCTTCTGCTGCTCAATGCACATCTCACCTCAGTGTTCTGGTGAGGCCTATCCACCTTTCGGACATTCTATTATATTTGACTTATTAGCTTTAATTCTAATTATATTGTTTTATAGTGTGTTATCTTGCGTTCCAATACCATATTTAGTAAATTAGTTTGTTTCTCCTCAGATCGTTGCCGCTGTTTTTAATTATTTTGGGGTCCCCTGTTTCCCTTTTCTGGACACGCAGATCCGTGGATCCCTCCACCCCGCTAGTCATAGAACTGCGCCGAACCAGCTCATAAACTGATGATATTCACATTCTCACTGTCATCTGAGCACAAATGTGAAAAGTTTGCCTAAATACCAAGGAACTGTCAGAATTCTATTGCAAAGTGAGTCAAATTGCTGGTTTCATAGAAAATCTTAATTCTAGCATTTCCTACTTTTTAAGTTTCTAACCACAAATAGCCATGAATAACACATCTATATATGCATAAACCTTCCGCATTCAAAGCTCTCCAAATATTTCTAAAATTGCATAAAACTGAAACTACGGACTGCCTCATACTATGTATGTATTCTAGAACTGCAGTTAGTTTCAGACAGAAAATGGAAAAAAATATTGTTGCCATGTCTAGTGCAAAGGGAAAAAGAAAAGCATTTAGATTAGACCTTGCCTAAGGTCTAATAACAGAACTTACATTTTCACTCTTGAAAATTCTATGACTTATCTATGACTTTAAGATATCAGGATCATGATTTTAATTTGGAAGAAACCACATCAACAGACATGGTATTCCACAAGTGACTAATAATTGACTACTGCATAATTGGCTAATAATTGGCTTTTTGAGTGGTTCTGTAGTTTTCAGTGTTGTCATTGAAAGCAAATTACTAGGAGAAATGAACCAAGAAAGGTATCAAAAAAAGGGAAACACTGAGGATCCAACAATAACAGCCACAAGCACTGAAGCGTAAGCAGTTTGATTTGCAATAGATTTTTCAGTTTTTGTTGTTTGACTATTGAATTATGTCTGTTTATTTGTTTTTTTGTTTTGGTCAAATCCACATGTACAGACAACATTAATTTTTGTCGTCCTCCTATTAGGGGATTTGAAGTGATTTTGCTTATTACGAAGAGCATCAAGGTTCCAAGGTTCTTGTTAGGAACAGGCTATCGGGCTGTTTACAGTGGAATAAATACAGTGGATATTCCTCACTTTGTGCGTTCCTGGCAATAAATGTGTCTTGTTGCAAACTGAGAAAGCTATGCTACTTATTTTCTCATCTGATGTTGAAGTCATCTGTGTGGATGACCTTTGAGAGGGCTCAGCCTTTGAATTGCTTTGATTGCAAGATGAGTTTTATTTGACTTTCACATAGAAGATCTCACAATACAAAAATGTTTTTGTACTCTACATATTTACTGCAAAAAAAAATCTCCTTTGTTTTCTCTGATATTTTTCTGTTATTATTTTTGAAATCTGTGAGTACCAATTACCTTTGAGACCTTTACTCCTTTGACATACTGGGTTTAAAACAGCCAAGAAGTTTAGAAAGATATTATAAGATATCTAGATATACCTGAAGTCTGGTTGATCATATTGCATCATTCCCATATGAAAGCAGCTTATATGTAATTAAAATTTATTTTGAAGCAGACTGGAACACCTATGTCCCACAGATAACTATATAGGTCATGGAAATATGCCTTTGTGCCTGCCAGCATCTTCTGATTCTATTTCTCTATTTCTCTTTCCCTCCAGTTCCCATACAAACTAAAATAATTCCAAAAACAAATAGGGAAAAGGAATTGTAATAATAAGGATCACATACTCTTTTCCTAATGGTGGCAGTTTAGCATCTCAGTATGTCTGAAAGGAGGGAGAGAATTTGATACTAAATCTTGTGTAAATGAATAACTTCACTATATGTGAAGGAGCCTATGCTGTGTAACTGTCTGTAGAGATTTCATTTTCTTTCCATTCTTTGAAAACTCTTGAGGAATATTTCCCAAGTGTGAAGTAGGTAGCATGGGGATTTGTTCTCACAGTAGACTCACATATGTAGTGCAAATGAATATTAGTCATTGAATTTCTCTTTCCTCTGTATTCAGAAAACTGGTAATCAAACACAAATTCATTAGAGCACCTTTACACATATACTCCAATAGAGAGGACATCTTAAGGCTTTGAAATTAGTTTTTGCTTTGCACTACATTACACTTCTACCTTGTCACTGCAGTGGAGAAAAGTGGCAGAAAAAGAAGGAAAACTGGACCAGAATTCTCCAAGAAGAACTTCACAGAATTGTACAATCACAGAATGGCCTGGGTTGAAAAGGATGATAACAATCATCTAGTTTCAACACCCTTGCTGTGTGCAGGGTCACCAGCCACCAGACCAGGCTGCCCAGAGCCACATCCAGCCTGGCCTTCAATGTCTCCAGGGATGGGGCATCCACAACCTCCTTGGGCAATCTGTTCCAGTGTGTCACCACCCTCTGAGTGAAAAATTTCCTCCTAATATCTAACCTAAACCTCCCCTGTCTCAGTTTAAAAGCATTCCACCTTTTCCTATCGCTATCCACCCCTTTAAACAGCCATTCTTCCTCCTGCTTATACTGTCTCTTCAAGTACTGGAAGGCCAAAATGAGGTCTCCCTGGAGCCTTATATTCTCCAAGCTAAACAAGCCCAGTTCCCTCAAGCTTTCTTCATAGGAGAGGTGCTCCAGCCATCTGATCATCTCAGTCATGGATGACCATGACAGCTAGTCAATCGTTATTTATTATTTACTTTAACATGGCATCCAGAAGACCTAAAAAATAAATTGCAATTCAACTGTGATAGGTGATACTCATCACATAGCAAATTATGTGTTTTAGACTTTCTTTTTGCTGTATGGTTTACTGACCTAAACTCTGGGAAGACAAAGTTTGGAGATAACTCTCTGACAAGATGAATAAAAATGAAAGTAGTGACAAAAATGAGTGTTAAAAAAAAAAAAAAGTATGGAAAAAAAAATAGAGAAAGAAAAAGAAGGACTGTGAGAATTACTAACGGAAATGCTTAAATGAACATGCAGCTAGGTCTTACTGTTAACCCAGCACTCAAGGAAATCTGCTGATTATTGATTCAAGTCTTCAGAACATTCATTTCTGACTAGCTGCTTTGTGTGTCTTTGAGAAGATGCAGTCCTGCCTCTCTTAACATATGCAAATGCCTCTAATGCCATCAGTATGCACTGTAGATCTTTCTTTTTCTGAAAAACTGTAGGATTTTCTTTTCTCCTTGTTTCTTTTTTATTTTCAAAAGTATTTTGCTATACTTAGCATAGATATTCACATACACAAATATATAAACAAGTTGTGTGACACTTCTACTGTGACCCAAAACCCCAGACCTTTAAGTAGTAAACTGCTCTCTGGAAGCTGTTCTCAGTTTCACCATTGATTATACAGTGAGTCTAGATAAAAATACACATCCTTCCTCAGTTCCTTAGTTCACCACTGAAGTGCCAAGTTAAGTATACTGAATCTCATCACTGCTGTTTTCACTCTGTTTTCAATCAATCCATCATTAGTAATAATAAAAAGCAAATATATAGCAGCAAACACACAAAAATTACTAAAAACAAACAAACAAACAAAAAACACAACACCATAAGCTCACTTGAAGAGCAGACAGCAAAGATTTACTAGGGAAACTATATGTGTCTTCAGTGTGTTTTAGTCTCTTTTCCCTATTGTTCTTAGTATCAGTGACTGTGCATTACTCCACCAAGATATACTTGCAGGGAAAAGGGGAAAAAATGATATTTTTGTTATTTTTGTCATATGTAGGTGAATACAAAATTCATAACCGTACTAATACTACATTAATTTTTGTAGACTTGGGAAGTTATGGTAGATTCAACAGACTTGAAAGGTGGGCACAGATGAATCTAATGAGGTTCAACACAGCAAAGTGCAAGGTTTTGCACGTGGGCTGGAGGAATCCCAGGCATTTATACAGACTGGAAGGAGCAGTCCTTGAGAGTAGCTCAGCAGAGAAGGACCTGGGTGTCCTGGTGAGTGAAAAACTGAACGTGAGTCAGCAGTGTACTCTTGCAGCTCAGAAAGCAAATGGTATCCTGGGCTCCATCAGAAGAGGGGTGGCCATCAGGGACAGGAAGGTGGTTGTCCATCTCTACTCTGCCCTTGTGAGGCCCCATCAGGTTCTGCTCAGAAAATGAAAGAAAGCATTAAAGATTTCTTTCCCTTCCTATACTATGGTATTCTCTTAATTCCTACAGTTACTTATTTTGCTAAAAAAATTATTCTAGTTTTTGTTTTGTTTGGTTTGGTTTGGTTTTTTGGTGTTTTTTTTTGTTTGTTTGTTTGTTTTTTGTTTATCGTAAACTGAAATTTATACTTCCTAATCTTCATCTGGGTGTACTAAGGAAGTCTTTTACCTGCACGGTTCAAATGCAGCTGAAAGTCCATCTCCAATAAATCAACCAGTAAGCTGTGCTTACATTCAGCTAGGCCCTACAGAAATGTACAAATTACATTTGCTAAATACTGATTTACATTAACCAAAAGCATGACACATTCATTCAAATTTTTTTTTTTTTTTTTTTTTTTTTTTGCCTTCCCCAGCGGCAATGCAGCTTGCCAATTAAATTTTTTGAAGTTGCTGAATTATTGTGCTGTATGTGATAGTGGCATAGGTGTGTATAGAATATGCTGCATTTAATCTTCAGTGGATGAAAAATTGCTGGCACTATGAATTTTGCAAACCTTTGCTCCTTTATCTCCCCCTCCTTCTCACACACAGGCTTTGCAAATGGTTTTAAAATCTAAATGCAAGCATATTAAGTATAAGGAATTAATTTGGCATTTAAATTAATGGTTTCATGTACAGATTTTGTTTGTTGGAGGAAGAAGCTAAAACATGCATTAAATCTACCGAATGGCTTCAGGTGATTGACCAACACATTTTGTTCACAGGATGTTGCAGAAACAGATCTCAGCTGTGAAATGGCTCGCTGACTTTCAGCATTACTTTTTTCCTTTTTTTTTTTTTTTTTTTTTTCCAGAGTATCTTTACCCATGAACCAGTAGAATCCCTCCCAACACAAATTAGCAAGTTTCACATTACAAGTTTTCAATGGCAGCCAATCTGGAGGACTGCATATATCTACCCCCAGACAGCTGCATTATGGAGCTAAAGGAACTGCATCTAAATTCATGAGCCGATAAAAAGTAATCTGGCTAAAGTCTTTTTTATACCAGAATATACACTGATAATCACACCCCCTTGAATTACAAATGTTCCATAACCATTCAAACTGGTACCGAGTTACTGAGATTATTTGAAGTAATGATATAATAAAACACACTTTAAAAGACAAACCCATAATTTACTCACTTCTCTCTTAAAAAGAAAAAGAAAAAAAGTTTCAGAAATCTTTTGAGATCATAATTGATGGGATACCAGATTTCATAGACCATCAAGACTTGAATACATTTTAATAAAGCAGAAGAAAAATAAAGTCACTTTAGCTTACTTGCTGGCTTTAGAATTTTTATTATTTCTAGTGTTTTTTCCACTCTTTTCTTTCCTTGTTGAGTTCTCCCTCTCTTTCTCACTCTCTCTTGGTGTCTAATATCTTAAAAATGCAGCTAATAATTAATTAAATACTACATTGACCTGCAGGTTTATCTCATTAAGACAAGTTTTCTTTTCTCCTTAGAGACCACTCAACTGCATACTGCTTTACAGAGGTACATTAAAACAAGACATTTGCTCTGTCCAGTTTATACAAAGTATCTACTTTGCTTCATGATGCTGAAAATACTCTGATTACCACCATGTCTGGGCTATAAAATAGAGTGATAATTAATAAGGTTGCTCACCATAAGGGCTTGGAGGAACTAGGCGTCTGTCCATCTTCCTCATTGTCATCCAGTGTTATATTAGCTGAGATTTCTGAGTATCTCAGTAGACCAAATAAAATACTACATATGAAGATTCACCTTAACAACTCACGTGGCAAATTGGTTTCCCAAAAACTCTCACTCTTAGCCACAGAAATAACATGGACTTGTCAGTATGTCTGGTTCCACTTGCGAGAGTATGACACTATACCCATCTGTACCTTAAACCACTGTTCACATGTCAACACTCACTGAGCAAGAGAGCAAAGAGCCCTCTGTGTGGAAATGAAGTGGTAACGTGACAGCAGGAAAGGTCAACATTCTGGCCAGAACAACTTTGCTGCATTCAGGCATTACTGAAGGAATCTACGTATCGCTTCAAGACAGTCATTCCTCTAGTGGCTGTTTACAACATACTGCAGAGGAAGGCTGCCCAAAGTCTTCAGAAGGCGCTTAAGAATTTTTATTTCAAAGTGCTGTCATCTGTTACACTCAAGATTGGATTCAGCTCTACAGAACGGTAAATTATATTCATATAAAAATGTCTTCCATATATTATCTTCTCTCTTGTTTGGCCTTTTATTCTTCCATGTCTTTTTCTTCGTGTAACTTCTCTCTCCTTTTTTTTTTCTCTCTCTCTTTTCTTTTTCTTTTTCTTTTTCTTTTTTTTTTTTTTTTAAAATCAGGGAATACATTTTAAGTGGGAAGAAAGGAAAAGATTAATTCCTTTGAATTTTAGGCTTTTAGCTGAGATCATTTACCTTCTGTCTCAGACTATGTATATAATCAGAAGAGAAAAATATACTTCCTGAAGTGAAGTTTATTCTGCTTAGATCTGATTCACCCTGGAGGTTCCTGTAGCTTTCTAGCAGCTTTTGAGTGAGCATAGGATCATTTGTCTAAAATATGTTAACTTAAATACCTCAGTTATGAGTCCAAAGTTGTATTCAGCCTTCACTTTTGTACCCAGAATACCACCTGTGAATCTTTCATTGTATCTCTCTGACTCCTACTTCTGTTCAACCGTTTTTTTTTTTACACAGATGATTTTGTTGTTTTCTACATGCCATATTTTGAACTGTGAGCCACATCTTGCTGACTTGCTGAGCTATTGTAATGCAACTTAACTCTCAGATGCCAACGTAGAACTTATCAATAATAGGTTAGTAATAAGAGAAATCTGCATGATACATCAATGATGAACATAATTGCTCTTCAAATATACATAGGTTACTCCAAAAATAATGCTTCCTGTTTATTTTCGTGAAAACTGAAGTGTATACAAAGAGTATAATAACACTAGCTGATATCAATTACAAAACACTATTTTTCAGCATAATTCTTATTATTAACCATGCACTTTTGTCAGTAATGAACAAAAGTCTTCATTCTGTGATGGCAAAAATCTGCATGGCCACTTGGATCATGGCTTGTCTTTGACACTGCTGTCACCATTGCTGAAATGCAGCACTCACTGCTTCACTGCGCTTACATGCACTATTTTGTCTCCATAAACGTTCAGCAAATTCAGTGAATGCTAGTGGGTGCAATTTTTCCCTAATGGGGAAATTCAGTTATACATCTTTGCTTCATATGCACTTCCATGTCAGACACCATTTTGTGAGATTGTGCCTCTGCTGCCATCTGTCACACAGAAGCAAAATGTAATGGAATATTGACAGAAAGATTCAACCTGCCCGTGACACTGTGGGCCAACATAATAAAATTGGAAGCAGTACTTTCAGAGCAGTTTTCATAGTAACCTGGGGACAGAGGAACTGTGCTGGTGACAAAGACTGAATTAATTATTAAAGACCAAAGCATCAGAGCAACTGCTTTTTTTCAGGCATTTGAATACTATCCCTTAATAAGAGCAACCAGAAGCTTGTGTCAGAGGACTTCTTGTATGTTTAATTTGCTCTTTCCACAGACTATCGGCATAAATACTGCTTCCTTAGTTAGAATCCATCTGCTCTGTTGACAATGTACTCAAATTGCAAGCAAGCGTTTAAAAGTATCTGCCAAAGCTGTACAGAACGAATGCTGAGAGAGCCGTAGGAATCACTAAAATGAAAGAGCTTTTCTCTTAATTTCAGCCACCAGAAGTCTTCAAACAGAACATGACATCTTAGCCATCTGAGCTTTTTAAACAAGACTTTGGCAGACACACAATACTCAGCTCTGTGGTACCTAAATAATTGAGGCTTTGAAACATCAAAGTACTTGTACCTTCAAACACCCAAGTAGCTTTATTTGAAAGATTCTTTTCACAAAAGAAGGCTAACTCTGCCATTTGAGATCAATGAAACACACTGAAACATGGTGCTTTCACTTTAGATTGGAACACATTAGTTGTTTACTAAGTATTGACTAGAAGTGTCCAGGTGCAGAACACGTTTGATTAAATACACGTCTTTGTGATGGCATGATACACTGGAGAATTATGGATGCCATTTGAAAAAGGAGAGAGAGAGGGATTCATTGTAGCAAAAATTAGAAATTCCCAGAGATTCCAAATTATATGCACATTTTTTTGTTATTTGGCATTTTTTTGTTTACTCTCCCCCTCCCCCCCACCCCTTACCCCCCCCTTTTTTTTTTTTCAAACACCCAACATGTTGCTCTAGGACTCAGAGCTGTCATTTGTGGCAAATCAAATGATTAGTTATTGATGACCCAGTCTTTTCAAGGACCATGCTGTACGTATACTGGTTTGTCATTAAAAATTTTGCTCTGAGCTGTTAGGGTCCACTCTACTTTGCAAACCCTGGCTAAAGCAGAGTGTGAAATTGATATCGCATTCATAAAGATACTAAGCTTTTTCACATTCAGATCTGTTTAGCTATTGAGGTAATTACAGTTATTTTGAATCACTTGTTCGTCATTCTCATTAGCGTTTACATTTGTACAATAATACTTCTTGGTAGTATATACTGTACAACAAAACATGACCTAAAAGGAAATTACAGAATCATAGAATGGCTTGAGTTGGAAGGGACCTTAGAGATAATTTACTTATATGAAAATATGACAAAGTAATCTGTGTATGTCTTACAGCTCTGACGCTCAGGAAGTAGAGAAGATTGCTTGAAAGTTGTGTTTTGTTCTCATTACATATGAAGTCTTCCCTGTTACTGTTATGTTCAAGGTGTTTTTGGTGCAGAAGGGAACATTTTCTCCAATACTCAAAGATAAGACTTTGCTAGTTTAATTAGTGGTTAACCTTCTAATAAAAACAGAATCTTTTTCCTTATTAGTTTGTAAAATTGTAACAATATAAATAGTGAAAGTTAACACACAAAACCCTCTTGTAACTAAAATTGTTTTTCAGAAAACTTACTAGCTTCTTTTGTTTTTAATACTTATGCTCCCAGTGTGACTCTGGGTCACAACACTTACATCTTAATGTTCCCCAAGAGGAATTGTTGGATAGAAGGGTATATGATGCTTGTGGTTGGAACTCCTTTTCCCATGTTTTGATCTGCACAAGTAGCTTTTCAACACATTTCCTTTGAATGGTTTGCTCTCTTTTTATTGGTTCCCTGCTAAATTTTGAAAGTGTACCATGGCCTCCACCAGTCTCAAATAACATAAAAAGTTACTGCTTGTTACACAAATGTGATTTGTGTTCTTAGCTCAGAGTCCCATATTTAGTGGGATAAACAGAGGAATGCCATAATTGTGGATAGTCCAGGTGAAGACAGACTTTCACTTTAGTATTCTATTGTCAAAGAAAATGTGCAGGTTCTCTTATCTGTTCCTTAGATTGTTTATTTATGTTAACTAGTGATAAGTTTTAAAAACCCAATTAATTAGAAACAATCTTGACAGTAAGTGGAGATATTGTACATCTTTGATAAGGACTTTAATCTTTAGACTGCAGAAGCTCATCCTCTCCATATATCTTCGAGTCCATGTTGATTGTTTTCCCAACGTAAAGAATTATGCAGATCAGCGGAAGGTAATTTTGTTTATCAATCCTGTAGATATCTGTGATCTTCTGATGAATGAAGTTGACTTTAAAGTTTACTATTCTTTTAGTTTTTCTAGGAAGACTGTTAATACAACAGTAATATAGAACAGTTTCATATAATTGCTAAATATATGTAGGTATCTACATATATTTTTATATCTACACCTATGTATCGATGTTAATTTAATCTGACAGGCAGCTAGATGCACAATAGAGGAAAGTAAGTATATGTTAGGAAGGCATACTGCAGAACATTCTGTTGTTCTGGCGAAAGCCAACAGCTTCTATCAAGCAGAGGAAAGCGGATTTTGAACTAAGTACATCTCTGGTCTGATCCAACATGGCCAGTCCTATGATTCAGTAATGCTTTTCCCCCAGATGAGTTGGTGAAGAAAGAGCTCCTACAGCAGATTATGGAGTATGTTTATTCTGATCTTATTTCAAGCCTGATGTATCTATCATCTGTGAAAACAAGGTTTAATGTCAGGAAAAATGACTTTGCCTTGGGAAGAGCATGCTTTTGAATCAATAAGTCTCACTGATTTTTATATGTTTTGTTTTGTTGACCATATGCTCACTATATCTACAGCAAAGTAAATTTCAAGGAATATGAAAACTTACCATTAAAAAAAAAAAAAAAGAATCATGTGATTTATAGCTTTATTTTATAGCTTTCTAACGCCTCTCAAACTACTGTGACAGATCTTGCTGAATGGCAGTACTGAAAAAGACAGTACTGCAAACCTTCAAGCAAGTGGAAATTATTTTTTTTCCTGGAATAAAACTGCATCACTGAAAAATAATCTTTTATGCTTCTGCCAAAAGTTCTATGCCTCTGTCCCAGTCCTGTACAGGAAAAGGAAAAATATAACCTCAATATTGCTCTTACACCATTGACTCATCCTAGAATTGATACACTTGTGCCATGGTTGCCCTGGAGTGTAATAGTGTACCATTAAATTCCAGCTACAATACCATTATATTGCTATTAGGAAAGACTGCCGAGCAACACAATTTTTCAAATAAATATAAATTGTGAATGGTTGAAATGTGAAATGCCCTCAATTGCCCAGGAACAGGATTTTCAAGTGTCCTTTCTCAGTGGTCAGGTTTTAAACTCTAGCAGAGGAATGGACCAGTTTCTCTGTTGATTTTCAGTAGTAATCTTACCAGGCACAAACAATAAAGAGCTACACAGAAGTTTTGACCATGACCTCTGTGTAGCCTGGTGAAGACACTGAAATTCTGCTGAGTGTTTCCAGAAAGAAAGTTACATCTGTGGCCTCTAAGAGATCCAGATTAACGTCTGTTGCAAATCTCAATTGCTGTCCTATTATTTCTTGCTTTTCAATGGCTTGCATTTGTTTGCCTTAAGCTGAAGCAAGACTCCACTGCAGTATGACTCTGTTAATGATAGCAGAAAAGTACATAGCTGTGTATCTAGACAAATGAAACAAATAGAAATCTTTGTCTTTCATCAGGCTTGTCTCCCTGAAATTCACACTTCGCTGTCAAGAGGATGTTCTTTACACCTACTCAGCTGGAATGCAGTACACACTGCATGCTGATAGCCAGCATTTTCACACCCACTTATTCATGCATATGCCAATACTTTTCTCACTACAACTGTTGTGCTTTGTTCAGGACTCCTTACAGCTGTTTCTAGGATGCACCACCAATCAAAGAGCTTCTGGGGTAATTTACACCTTCTCCTTACCCCTTAGTATTTCTATAGCTGAAATACAAGATAGGTATGATCATAAAGCACTGATCACTGAGAGACTTCATGTTCTTTCATATTAACTTGTAGGTGTAAAACAGATGGGATGCCCAACTGAAAAAGCGAGTTAGTCACTGAATGAATAATGTTAGCTCCAAGTGAAACTCTACAGTACAGTTGCATACAGTCGTTTTACAGCAATTTGCTCACAATTTCCAATTCTCTTTATGCAAATAGCTACAAATTTGCAGATATATAGATGCATTCGATTATCAATAAATATTTGTTTAATCAATTTATATTTATACGAGTATTTTAAAGAAGGGAGAATCTTGGTTTAAATCATAAATTGGTTCTGATTCCTTCTTTAAAATGTTTTCCCATTTGTTTAACTGGTGTGCCAGAGAATTACAGCATCAGCAAATGCCAGTGCTTTCTATTACTAATTCTGCTGTTCTCTGTTCATTTAATACCTTTAAATTAATGATGGGAAAGTCTCCAAAATAAGATGAGGGAAACCTGCAATGGCAAAATATCTTTTTCTCTATTAAAGATTTGTCTTGGGACTTGGGAAAGTTTTCTTTCATCAACATGCCCTAAGTTTTGTGGTACATTAACAGAATCTGGGGGTTTCATTGCAAGATCTGAAGAAATCTACCCAATCTTAGGTACTAATCCCACCTTTCTATTTGAAATGGAAGAATGGGTGAGATTTCAAACATCTGGTATGTTAAAAAAACAATCAAAAACCAATAAAACCACGAATATTTTTTTTTATTATTGTTATTATATATGATGCACTATCCTACTATCCTTCCCTCCATTGCTACTGATGGAACTTCAGTTGATGTGGGACAACCAGTCTAATCACTTTAAATATCTCAGGTAAGCATTTGTGCAACAGCAAATGATCATTCTTTGTATCAAGAATTCCTCACTGAATTTTACTTAATTCCTGTGTCCTTACATACAAATATCAGTATAGTAGGATTCCAACCATAGCTGGACTAATTTGGTGAGAGATTTGGAGGTATTATCATGATTAGGCCTCAGAAGATCATGAAACAAATGCTCTTGGAAGAGATAGCAAGGCATATGCAAGTTGCGAAGGTGATCCAAGACAGACAGCACAACTTCAGCAAGGGCAGACCATGCCTGACCAATCTGGTGGCATTCTACAATGCAGTGACAGAATTGGTAGAGAATGGGAGGGCAGCTGATGTCGTTTACCTGGATTTGAGCAAAGTACATGATACTACACCACATATTATCTCTATATTGGAGAGGTTTAGAGTTGAAGGCAGGCCTATCTGGTGGATCAAGAATTGGTTAGGTCACAATCAGAGGGTTGGGGTCAATGACTCTATATTCAGATGAAGGCTGGTCATCAGTAGTGTCCCCAAGGGCTCTTTCTTGGGACTGGTGCTCTTCTATATCTTTCTAAATGACACTAGCAGTCAGATAATGTGAACCCTCAGTAAGTTTGCTGATGACAGCAAGTTGAGTGGTGCAGTTGACACAGTAGGAGGAAGGAATGTCATACAAAGGGAATTGACTAGGCTTGAAAAGTGGGCCCATGTGAACCTAATGAGTTTCAACAAGACCAAAGTGTAAGGTGCAGCACCTGGACTGGGGCTAGATATGTCTACAGACAGGTTTAGAAATGGATTGAGGGCAGCTCTGTGGAGAAGGACTGGGGGATTCTGTTGGATGAAAAGCTGAACATGCGCCAACGGTGTGTGTTTGCAGCATGAAAAGCCAACATTATCCTGGGCAGCATAAAAAAAAGGAGTGGCCAACAGGGCAAAGGAGGTGATTGTCGTCCCCATGCTCTGTTCTCGTCAGTCCCCATCTGGAGTATGGTTCAGGTCTGGAGTCCCCAGCACAAGAAGGACATGGAGTTGTTGGGCTGGATCCAGAGGAGCATCTCTCATCTGAAGGAATGTTGAGGCAGCTGGGCTTGTTTAGCTTGGAGAAGAGAAGGCTTTGGGGAGACATCATTTCAGCCTTCCAATACTTAAAAGGACCTTAAAAGCAGGAGAATGACCAACTGGTCTTGTAGTGATAGGAGAAAGGGAATGGCTTTAAAATTAAAAAGGGGAAAATTAAATTAGATATTAAGAAAAAATTATTTGATCAGACTGGTGAGGCACTAGAAAAGGTTGTCCAGAGAAGCTCAGTCCCTGGAGGTGTTCAAGCCAGGACACATGGGGCCCTAGTTGGTAACTCTGCCACAGCAGAAGGAACTAGGGGATCTTTATGATTCCTTCCAATCTAACTGCTCCTATTGCTCAATAATTCCGTGATCATAGAGTGATTCTTTAAAGTCTTTTTATTATTATTATTATTTTCTGTAAACTTCTTAAATTTTAACTATATTCTCCATGATTTTATGCACCATCTTCCTGCTTGGAAATAATCTAAATGCCACTTCTGCCATGAATTGGCTTCTGAAGCTCCTTGAGCACTGAATTCAAGCTTTCATAGGGATTCAGTTTGGCTGATGTTGTCAGATCATATAGCCTGATGCTTTCTACCTCAAAATATAACGCTTTTTAATTAATTCATATTTTATAATGGCTGTTGGTTTTAACCAAAGTAAATAATTTCACTGGTTTGAAAGCAAAATTATCTTAATGAATAACAAAATAGTAAAAATAATGAGGCTGAAGGTTTGTATTATGGCATAAACTAATTAGTGACTTGTTACTACAAGAAGACATCTCCCTCCACTATTCTTTTCCTGTCATTCACACTCAAAATAAATACCTGGCAATATACTGAATATTATTACTATATCACTGACTTGAGTGATCCTAGAAAATGATCAAATTCATTTTGCTGGAATTTGTGCAAGGGAAGCGGAAAGCAAGAAGTGACTGAACTTGTGTCAGAATTAGCAAGGGATGAAAGATGAAGGACTAGGAATTACTCTGTGGTGAAAGCAAAGGATTTAGATTGGCTTTGTTATCTAGAAGTATGATTTATCTAATCAGTTCTCTTTTTCTTCCATATATTTTTCATCTAATCATATGAAAAAATACAAACTACCTTGATATCTGTTGATGTAGGCTGTTGATGTAGTCTACCTAAATGTCAGCAACGCCTTCAACACTGCCTCCCATGATATTCTCCTGGAGAAGGTGGCAGCCTATGGATTGGACAGATTGTCACATTGGACAGTGACACACACTGCTTAATAAAGAACTGGCTGGACAGGTTGGTCCAGACAGTGGTGGTGAAAGGAATCACATCCACTGGTCATGAATGGTGTTCCTCAGAGATACTGGAGCCAGTCCTGTTCAGTATCTTTATTGATGATCTGGATGAGGGCATAGAGTACACCCTCAGTAAGTTTGCAGATTACACAAGTTGGCTAGAAGTGTCGATCTACATCAATCTCTGCTGAGGGATCTGATCAGGCTGAAGCCAATGGAATGAAGACCAAATGCCAGGTCCTACACTTTAGTCACAACAACCCCAGGCAATGTTTCAGGCTGGGGCAGAGAGGCTGGAAGAAAACAGAGAGGAAACGGACCTGGGGATACTGATCAACTCTCAGCCAAACATGAGCGAGTAGTATGCCCAGGTGGCCAAGAAGGCTAATGGCATCCTGGCTTGTATCAGAAATAGTGTTGCCAGCAGCAGAAGAAAGTAATCATCCCTCTGTACTCAGCACTACTGAGACCTCACCTTGAGTAATGTGCTCAGTTTTGGGCTCCTCACTACAAGAAAGATGTAGTGTGTCCAGAGAAGGGCAAGTAAGCTAATGAGGGATCTGGAGCACAGACCTTATGAGGAGCAGCTGAGGGAGCTGGGATTGTTCAGTCTGGAGAAGAGGAGGCTCAAGGATGACTTCTACAACTACCTGAAAGGAAGTTGTGGTGAGGTGCATGTCAGCCTGTTTTCTCATGTAATTAGCAAAAGGACTAGAGGGAATGGCCTCAAGTTGCACCAGGAAAGATTCAGGTCTTTGGACCTGGCATTAGGAAATAATTCTTCTCCAAGAGAGTGGTGAGATAATGAAAGGGCTGCCCAGGCAAGATATGTAGTTGCCATCCTGGAGGTGTTCAAGAAACATTTAAATCTTACACATAGAGAAATGGTTTAGTGGGAAATATTGATGATAGGTGGATGGTGGGACTGGATGATCTTAGAGGGATTTTTTTTTTTTTTTTTTTGCATCATAAATAATCCCAGATAGTTAGAATCATAGAGTAACTTGAGTTGAAAGGGATCCCTATGAATCATCAATTCCAACTCCTATTTTATATGCTTATTTGGTTCTCATTTTTTTTCCCTTTTTTCCTTTTTTTTTTTTTTCACTAAAATGTTGTTGACTGCTGAAACTGTGTTATTGTCCTTCTCTGCCCTGAACAACTAGATTTTGCTTTGTCAAAATTAGAACAGCAGGTTCTAAGACCTGCTTTTCATGAGCTTCCCTAATTGATATTAGCTATACTTTTAGCTAATAATTCTTTGTTGCTAACTTCTTGGATATGATGAATGACACATTTAATAGTTTAAAGCAGTGACAAGTCTTTTACAGTAACTAAGTAAGTTAATGACATCGCGCAGATTGGTAGGCAAATGTTTGCTAGGATTACTTGGGCTATTAAAACCATCTCCATCAAAAAATACTCCGAAACAGAACTTATTTCAGAATTACATTTCTGCCTAAACATTTTAGAAGATAACTAGCTATACACACTGACAGTCTTATAATGAATGTTTAGGTTAATATTTCCTTTATTTATAGTTATAATAGATGTTATGCCCTTATCGATTTCCTTCTTACACCTTATGCTCTAATTTATTTGTTTGTTTGTTTGTTTGTTGTATAGGGATGCAAAGGAAACAGCTGGAATGATCTGATCCCCTCAATTTATTCTGGTGATAATTTATGGTTTATATCATGCCTCTAAAAGAGGAGAGGTGGGAATTACAGAGTTATACAGCCATGTGTACATCATCCAGTTATACATCCTGATAATACAAATGATTTACAGGCAGAGAGAAACAGAAAGAATACTCTTTGTTGATCACTGACTTGAAATTTGAGTAAAAGACTTGACCTACAAGAATATTAGACTTTGTAGTTCAACTGAGAAAGGAAAATATATAAATCAATGGCTTTGAGTTTGTATAGCAAGAAGTTTTATTCAAATTGGGAAACGTTGTATTTCATCTCTACGTTATTTAAGCTTTTTCTATTCTTACCCTTTAAAAAGATCAATTTCAAAATTAAAATGACATTTTGAAATGAAATGTTTTAGTTCATTCTGAAAATATTGATATAAAGAATTCTGACATTTCATAAAACCATTTCCTTTCATCTGTGCTTGTGTATATGAGGACTACTTGAAGGATGAGACTTGACCTTATAAATTCATACTTGCTGATAGAACAATACAGGTAGAGGTGTAAGAAAAATAAATAAAATAATCCCATACATTCTTCTATTCCTAAATATACTTCATTGTGAAAAGACAAGAGGGATGCCTGCAGGATTTAGCTACCTTGAAATATATTAAGCACAATAACCTTTTGCAGTAGACCCCACATTGCTGCAATCAGAAGTAGCTAGAGGCTTTTCAGACTCCTTATATATACCATCATACAAACCAAAACCAAAACCAAAGCAACAAACTGACAAATAGTTTGAAAACAACTGCATTTGTATTTATTATATTTTATTTTTCTGTTAAAAGTTGAGCCTCTATCCCATCAAATTATATGTAAAATGCCATTTATACCTGCAAATACAATGGCATATAAATGCATTTGAATGTAAATGACAAAAAATTTACCTGGAATTGATCATTCTATCTTTCAAAGCCATCATGATGT
This sequence comes from Tetrao urogallus, assembly GCF_951394365.1. NCBI lineage: Eukaryota > Metazoa > Chordata > Aves > Galliformes > Phasianidae > Tetrao > Tetrao urogallus. The sequence goes on from NC_136816.1 coordinate 70,829,434, forward strand.
TGATCAAATCCCTTTAGTGATTTGAGTTACTCCATTAAAAAAGACAAAAACAAACATCAAGAAATCCAACAATTACACTTTTTTACTCTGCAGCATCAGCTATTTCCTTTGTTGCAGATGAACTGGGACATGGAAGGATAGAAGGATGTAGTCTCTGATGCTGGAACACATCTCATCGCAGGACAGACAATGAGAGAATGTAATTTGGCTTTTGTTCACACTTCAAACCATATTCTGAGTAGGTCAGTTCAGGATAGGAGAGAAGTTCTAAAGTTTCTGAAACATTCTGCTGGCCATACCATGTGAAATTTTCTGTTGCTAAGAGATGTTATCCAGCTTGATTTAACTATTACTGCCAAATCTATGGGAACTTGTTGAGAAGACTTCATTGATAGTGTTCATACCTAATTTCCTGAGGACACCTTGGTCGTTATCTAGAATTTAGAACAAAAGGAATTTAAAACCTGACAGCTTAACTATTGAAGATCTCAATACCAAAATGAGAAGCAGGGAGGCATACATAAGTCAATCTGCATTGCCTCTTCTTTCCCTTTCCCTTCCCATACTCTTTTTTTTTTTTTTTTTTTTAATTTAAAAAACAAACGTTAATTGGTTTTAATTCCGCTTAAAATTAGGAAAGATTTATAAAAGAAGGACTTGAAGGATTCTTTTTCAGTGGACTCGATATTATTGATTAACTGATATTTAGACTCTTGAGGCATTGCGTCTCATTGTACAAAATAAGCATAAAAACACTACAAGCAATTAATTGCATGTTTTTTTGTACATGCTTTGAGATGGCCTATCAGTCTTTTATTAATATTAATGAGAAGAATTAGTACCAAAGATCAGGGATCCATGATAGCTGGAAGAACCTGTAAGGACCCTCCAGCTCTCATGCTTTATTATTTTTTAATCAAAGTGGCTGACTTGAAGGCACAGAATTAAAGAACAGAGTCCTTTATGATTTCACAATGATTCAAATTAAAATGATCTATACTTGCATAATTCCAACGAGCCATTTTGTGCTAGTTAAAAACAGTTAAAAATTGCATAAATGCATGATTTAAGGGCTACAGCTTTCTAATCTTAATGAAAGGGCCAATTTTGGTGTATTTCTCAAATTCCAAACGTGATCAGAATAAAGCCACCAGAGGAGAGAAAATGAAAGAGAATTTATTTGATAACAACATTCTAATAGTAAGTTACCTCTAGAAAAGATGGGATTTAATTTCATCGGTAATATTTTCTGCTAGTCTAAATAGTCAATTATCTTCTTGTAAGTATATAAAATATTCTGTCTTAACATTATTTTTTATACAACGGACTTTAAATGTTTCATCAAAGATAGTTTTTTTTTTGGAATAGAGCTCCTACAAAATAGTGATTAAACAAGCTGTGGGGGACTCTTCAAAAACAATATAAAAAAAATTAAAAGATAAAGTACAAGGGGAAACAGTGCGTAGCCTATGTTCATACTGCAAGTACAGAGCAGAAACAGAACTGTAACCAAAATAATAACCATACAGTAGTATTCAGTGTTGTCTCTCCAGCAGTACTGCTTTTTTATTTAAATTTTGCCTGGCAATTTCAGAGTACTCTATTACAGGACATAAGTATATGTTTCCATGTCTGTCTAGTCATTACAACACATAAATCTGTATGAGATGTGAGATCCCCACAAGACTCTTCCAAAATTCTAGAGCCATAACTGCAACTTGGGTAAGTTCATTTCTCAAGTAAGCTCATTCGAGGTTGGTGCTGTGATGTTAGTGGTATTTGCACTATGCTGGGAACATGACAACAGAATCATATACAGTGAAAAATCAACTAAGTAAAAGTTTGGTGAGCTCTAATCCTTAGTTCTTCATCTCAGTCAAGTCATTGACCTTCTCTGCCTTTAACGAATCCCCAAAGAGATACACAGCAGATTGGAAGATACAGCTCAGATTTCTACAATAAGCCCATGATCTACACATCATTGATACAGTATATTGAATCAAGTACGCTGCCATAGGATATTTAGAATCACAGAATCATAGAATTGCTAAGGTTGGAAAAGATCCTCAAGATCACCAAGTTCAACAGCAACCTAACCAAACTACCCTAACAACCCTCCACTAAATCATGTCCCTGAGCAACACAAATGGATTTTAAACACACCCAAGGATGGTGGTGACTCAGTCACCTCCTGGGGAGCCTATTCCAGTGCTTAACAACCCTTTCTGGAAAGAAGTGTTTCCTGATATCCAACCTAAACTTACCCTGGTGCAACTTGAGGCCATTTCCCCTTGTCCTGTCACCTGACACCAGTGAGAAGAGACCAGCCCTGCCCTCGCTGTAAGCACCTTGCAGGTTCTGGAAGAGAGCAAAAATGTCTCCCCTCATTCTCCTCTTCCCCAGACTGAACAGCCCCAGTTCCTTCAGTCTCTCCTCGTAGGGCATATTCTCCAAGCCCTTCACAAGCCTTGTTGCCCTTCTTTGGACCTGCTCCAGCACCTCAATGTCCTTTCTGTATTGAGGTACCCAAAACTGAACACAGTACTCGAGGTGAGGCTCACCAGTGCTGAGTACAGGGGCGGGATTACTTCCCTAGTCCTGCTCACCACTCCATTCCTGACCCAAGCCAGGATGCCATTGGCCTTGTTGGCCACCTGGGCACACTGCTGGCTCATTTTCAGACAATTGTTCATCAGTACACCAAGGTCCCTTTCCATCAGGCAGCTTTCCCTCAGCCACTCCTCCCCAAGCCTGTGGTGTTGCCTAGGGTTATTGTGACCATATTTTTAGAGTCATAGACTCATAGAATGTTGGAAAAGTCTCTTAAAACTCTCCTCTTCTCACCCTCCTGTAGTGAACAGGGACAACAGGTTGTGGAGAGTCCCATTCAGTCTGAATGTCTCTAAGGACAGGGCACCCACCACCTAATTGGACAAGCTGTTCCAATGCATCACCACACTTAGTGTAAAAAACTGCTTTCTTATATCCAATCTAAACTCCTCCTCCTTTTGTTTGAATTTTTTTTTCAATTTTTGTTGTTGTTGTTTTATTGTGACAGACTCTGCTAAATAATCTTCCTTCTTCTTTCTTACAGCTCTCCTTTAGATATCAAAAGGCCACTACCAGATCTCCTCAGAACCTTCTTTTCTGCAGGTCAGTGACATGCCAGTGACCCTTTGGGGACCTACTGGGGACACTTTGGGGAGACTCTCAGCCTGTCCTTGTAGTAGAGGTGTTCCATCCTTTGGATCATTTTTCTGGTTTTCCACTGGATGTATTCCAAGAGGTCTACTGTGCACTGAAGTGTCCATGTCTGGACACAGTACTCCAGGTGAGGCCTCACCAGTGCAGAGTAGAGAGGCAGGATCTCCTTCCTCAACCTGCTGGCCGCACTTCTTTGCATGGAGTCTAGGGTACAGTTGCATTTCTAGGCTGCAAGGACATAATACTGGCTCATATTCAGCTTGCCACTCCCTAGTAGTCTCAAGTCCTTTTTGACAGAGCTGTATGCTATCCTTATGGTCCTCAGCTTATACTGATAGAGGGGGCTGCCATGATCCAGGTCAACAGTTTTCATTTATATTTTTGAATCTCATGATATTCATGTGGCTGCATTGCTTGAGTCTGTCTATGTCTCCCTGGTATCCCATCCCTCATGCATGTTGACACAGGTTGGTATAATCTGTAAACTTGCTGAAGATGCTGTCAATCCTGCTGTCAGTGTCACTGATAAAGATGTTAAAGAGCACTGATCTCAGTGTTGATCCAAGGGACACCACTTGCCACTCATCTACGTTTATATGTTGAGCCATTGACCACAAATCTCTGAGTGTGATTTTATAGTCAGTTCCCCATCTATCAAACAGTCAAATCCATATCTTTCTGATTTGGTGAGAAGGATATTATGGGGAGCCATTTCATAGACCTTACTGTCTGTTTGGACATAGATGACAACAGCAGTTCTTTCCTTGTTTATAGATGCAGTTTCATCACTACAAAAAGCAACAAGACTGGACAGGCAGGACCTGCTGTGAGAATCCTTCTTTGTTTTTTGGCTCAAAGCTTGCTTCCTGAGGTATTTCTTGTGATAAGACTGATTTATTGAGGAGGCAAGTGATGGGTGCTACCGTGTGACAATTGACATCATTTTGTGGACATTTGAAAGCACCTTCCTCCAGAGCTGCTTACCTCCAGAAGGTAGTGTTCAGGAGTGTTTACTGGCCTAAGATCTGGCCTGTGACTAAACAGTTCCAGCTTGGTACAGGAAAACTGGGGAATGTCACCGTCGTGTCCTGTGAAAAACAGGCTGCAGGTGGGCATCCCTGCTCCTTCTTATCTGCTGGCAAGGCCTGGAAGATGGGAACAAAGCATTTTCTGCTGAGATCTCAGAGCCAGAAGCTGCCACTCCAAGAAAGCTGACTCAACCACTTTGGATTTGAGCTGTCACTTCAAAGACAGCTGACTCGACTACTTTGGACTTATAAATAAGTTGGTACTACCACTGAAAAGGGGCCATCATCACCATGGTCACCATTGTCGTCAACAGAGCAACAATGCCAGATGATCCACCACTACTGAAGATGAATGACTGAACTATGAACCACGCTGAATCCATGGTGGTGACTATCTCCCTCTTGCTTCCTATAAAGATTCCTTTTTTCTTCTTTCCTATCTTTTCTGCCACCGTCCTTCCATTCCCCATAACCCTAATTCATAATAGTGTCCATTCTCCCCTTCTCCACTTCCCTGATTAAGGTCTGTAATAAACTGGTTGGACCAACATTTGAACCGTTGCTTCTTAATCTCATGCCAGATATATGGATATCAAAGAACTTCCTCTCCCTCCTATAAATTAGAGCGAGACACCTGCCCTTGATGAAGCCATGCTGATTACCTACTGCCCCTCCCTCTCTTCCACGTTCTATAACAAGGCTTCCAGAAGGATCTGCCCTGTCCCCTGGCACTGAAGTGACTTTGATAAGTTAGTAGTTCCCTAGGTTGTTCTTTCTACTCTTCTTAAAAATGAATGTGATACTGCCTTTTTTCCAGTCAGCAAAGACTTCACCTGACCACCATTACCTTTCAAACACCGAGACTCTCTTGTTGACTACATCATTCAATACCCTCAGGACTCAGGGCTGCATCTCATGAGGACCCATCAATTCATGAATGTATAGGTTCCTTAGGAAGTTGCAAATCTGATCTTCACTTACAGCAAGTGGGACATTACTCCCTTAGTTTCAACTTCCTGATTCATTCACTTGAAGGGTGTGTGAAGAGCAGTCACCACTGAAGACCGAGGCAGAAATGTTGTTTAGTACCTCAGCCTTCCCCTTGTCCTTACTAGCTTGCCTGTATTGCTCACTGTGGGGGTACACCCTCCTGAACTTTCCTTTTCTGGCTGAATCAAAACTTTTCCTATGATTCTTTGTGTCTCTTGCTGTGTCCAGTTCCATTTGAGCTATGACTATCGACCTCATCCCTACAGACTAAAAAATTCCCTGTACTTCTCCCATGTTACCTATCCATGCTTCTACTGTCCATGCATTTTCTTCTCGCTATCCAGTTTGACTAGCAGGCCCCAGTTCATACATGTTGATCTTTTGCTTTCCTTTCTTGATATCTTACACCTGGGGACGGAGAGGTCCTGTGCCCTAAGTAAAGCTTCCTTAATGATCTGCAAGCTCTGCTCTATTTCCTTGTCCTTCAGGACAGATTCCCAGAGGGTTTTATTGACAAAGTCCTTGAAGAGCTAGAAGTTGGCTTTCCTAAAATTCAGCATCCTGATTTTACTCTTTTTCTGTCCCATATCTTTCAATAGTGTGAACTCCATCACTGTATGTTCACAGACAGTCCTGATGTCAAAACTAAGTTCATTAACTCTGCTGAGTAAGAATGCATTCCCTGTATGGGACCTTCTATTACCTAGTTTAGGAAGTCATCTTAGATACATTCCAGGAGCACCCTGTTTTACCTACAGCTCACTGTATATTTTCAGTAAATGTCAAAGTGGTTGAAGTACCCCAACAGGATGAGAGCATGTTATCATGACACCCCTTATAGCTGGAGGATGAAAGCTTCATCGATGCGCTCTGCTTAATCAGGTGGCCTGTAGTAGACAGCAACCAGAAGATTCCCTTTGTTGCCTTTGTCTTTAAGTCTTACCCACAGGCTTTCCAGTTGCTTGTGGCCGTTCTTTAGATATAGCTCTTTACATTCCATCCATTCCTTGATGTAGAGTACAATGTAGAACGGAATATAATGATTTGAGTTGGAAGAGATCTTTAAGACATGTAGTTCCAGTCCCTCTGCAATAAGCAGGGACACCTCCCTCTAGACCAAGTTACTCAGAGTCCCATCCAGTATGGCTTTGAACGCTTCCAAAGAGGGGGCATTCACAACCTCACTGGCCAACCTGTTTCAGCGTTTCACCACCTTCATAGTAAACAATTTCTTCCTGATATCTAGTATAAATCTACTCTCTTCCAGTTTAAGGCCATTTCTCGTCATCCTATTGCTAATTGCCCCTTTGAAAAGTTCCTCCCTAGCCTTCCTGTAGGCTCAAGTACTGGAAAGCTGCTACAAGGTCTCCTCTCTTCTCCAGGTTGAAAAGCCCCAGCTCTCTCAGCCTGTCCTCACAGGAGAGGTGCACCAGCCATCTGATCATTTTCATGGCCCTCTTCTGGATCTTCTCCAACAGCTCCAAGTCCTTCTTGTGTTAGAGACTCCAAAACTGGCTGCAATAGTCCAGGTGGGGTCTCACAAGAGGTGTTTCCTCCCCCCATCTCCTTATCTGTCCTTTTTTGAATAGCTTGTAGCTGTCAATAGTCACATTGCAGTCATGGAAACCGTCACACACTCATAGTTGTTTTATATAGCAACTACATTGTGGTTTTCCAAGAGCGTGATGGCTTCTTTCTCCTCATGTTTGTTTCCCAAGCTGTGTGTGTTGCTGTAGAGGCACTTCAGCTAGGCAGATGATCTTGTCACCTTCTTGGAGGATAACTTCTTAATTTCTTTGTAGTATTTACTTTTTATCTCTTTGCTGTCTTCATCATCATAAGATGCAACAGGTTGAGGGCTCCCTGTAGAACCTTGACCCTTAAACTTAGCTATGCTACCTTGTAACTTGTTATGGGTAGGCTTGCTTGCTATCATTGCCTTCCTCATTCAAACCTAATTAAAAGCTTTGTCACTGATCTCAGACAGCTTCCGGGTCAGAATCTTCTACCCACTTTGAATCCGGTGGATCCCACCTGCAGCTCTCAGGTACCAGGTCAACCATGGTTAAAATAACCAGAATTCCAGTGGTGGCACTAGCCTCTTAGCTTATTTATCAGATGAGTTTTCCTGGTCCTCTCAGTATCCTTCCCTGCCACTGAAGGGTTAGAGGAAAATACTACCTGTATCCCTGCTCCACAAACAACCCCAGTACCCCCAAATACCTTTTGTTAGCCCTCAGGCTTCTCTTGGCAACTTCATTGCTGTCAGTCTGAACTATCAGAAGTCCCAAAATCCATGGATCATGAACATGACAGACTCTAACAGTCCCTTCAAAGAATTTACAATTAATCCCATCAGTGTGCATTTAGAAAACAGCAGATTTCTGCATGTGCAACCTCTTTGCATACTAAGAAACTTCATGCAGTCTTAATGAACAGAAGATATGGTTTATGAAAAGCAGGAAAAATGTATAAATTTCTTGCTAAGGAAAAGCATCTCTTTTCAAATATACTACAGATATCCATGAGCTATCGATTTCGTTCCCCTCAGCCACGACAAGATTTTCTGCACAATCTTCCTGATATCACAACTAGTTCTCAAAATCTTGCTTTTGTGTTAATGCATTACATGAATTTTGTGAATAGCAGTAATTGCCTGGTCCCAGTTCCCCAACTGGTGTAATGAAAATGTGACCAGAATAGTTGCTTGGAGCACAAAGCTCTTGTGATGCTATGTACTAAATACTGTAGGCCTTAATATTTTAGTCCAAAGAAAAATGTGCAAGTATGTCAACTTTCCTCACCTTTAGTATTAATTAGAAGAATTTATTGGTTAATTCAGTCCCCACAGTTCAATCAATATATTTCCCCAATTAGAAGATCTATCTTCATCTGCTCTGAGATCAGTTTTTCATTATGCAAGTTGAACTGTCATTGCTTGCTGCAAAACCAAAAGCGTAAAAGCCAAAGGTAGCCTTATATGATACTAATTACACCATTCCTCTTACATTGGATAGAAACTGTTGGGACTTAAGGTCAAGAATTTACTCAAGCTAAAATAGCTTACCAGGCTGACTTAACAATAACCTTGTCTCCAACCAGAATTTACCCATTTAACAGTTGTAATATGCTCCACTTGATATTTGGGGAGGGGAAAAGGTAGTCAGCTGATACAAACTATAAACTGTTTTCTCAGTTTATTTTCTCAGGGGTAATCTCAGTTGCGGTATACCAGTTCATGAATTTAAGCCAAATATGAATATGTATATAAAACTCTGTAGTTCACTTCTGAGATAGAGTGCAGGCACTTATTTTCTAAATGGCAAGTATTACTGAAAGCATATTTTCCTTGCCTAAGTTCTTTGAGATATTTGTCTACAACACAAACTGTGATAGCAGGTGCTTGTCTATTTGTGTTCACAGTAGTAAATCCTATCAATGCAGTACATGACAAATGCAAGACGTGACACAAAGGGCTGGCATTCAATGGTTTTCTTTATTTTGGTTCTATGTCTGCCTTGGTCCAGATGAAACTTCAGAATAGCCTTCTGTGACTTTACATGCTGAAATCTGCAAAAGAAATTTGCTCAGAGACTGAGACCGCACGTGTTGGTTAACAAATTTATACAGCTGACATACAATGTACGTGACTCAGAACGTAAAAGTCAGTAATGGAAAACCTGACAAAATCTTAAGTGGTCCTAGTGGGCAATACTATAATACAGTGTTATTATGCCAGGTTCCCTAGAAGGTGTATTACTCAAGAACTGAAATTACTATTTGGCAGCCCAGGAGCTTGTAATGTATTGAATAAACTATAGTTTCTGACTAATATTTGCATGCCTGTCTAAGGATATGTAAATGTGACAGTTTTCCTCCTGGAAAAACTAAAATCCCTAATGAATGCAAGGGCCAAACATGCAAATAAACCTCATGATTCACACATGTGTCTCTCATTTAATTTTTCAAAATATATTTTGCATTTTGATTATGCTACAAAATGTAGCATAGAGGGCAGAGCATGAGAAAAATAGAAGCATGTGTACAACATATTTTTCATATCAAACAAACAATGTGATTTACTTTAATCATTTCGGGAGTAACAAATAACTGCACGTACATGCTTTGAATATCTTCCAGTGTATGTAGTTAGGTTAAAAAAAAAAAAAAAAAAAAAAAAAAGTGATTCTGCTTATACTTGCACTTCATAAGCTGTAGACCTGATTTTACTTTCAATCACTCCAGCTTTCCTCTGGTATAGTTCTACTTTTGACTTTAACAGAATTGTACTTTAATTTTTAAAATGTAAGAGGACAATCATATCTCACACACCTTTGCTATGGCAGAACTCAACCAATTCTTTTTCATACCACTAATTCTGGTTTATAACACTATATATAAGAAACATCATTAAGAACTTAGATGCAGTCAATAGTACAGACTCTCCATTAAAGCACATGCAAAGCTTAACCAGAAAATGACCTTCACAGCACCTTTTAGCAATGCATAGAACTCAGTCTCCTTCCATTTCTTACACATACAAGCAGAAGATATCTAAACATGACTTGCTTGACACTTCTCAAGATCAGCAAGACAGAAGACAGGAGAACAGATATCCTCCTTGAAAATATCTCTAAGAGAGCAAGTGGCAGGCATCCTACGGCAAATCTCCCTGCAGAGGTTTTAAGTTATATTTTTGCACAACTACTCTGACTCGTAAACTCTATGCAAGCTTTCCATCCTAAAATGTAAAAGAAAAGAAAATTTAGTGGAACTTATTCCAGCTACGAGTGGCTATAAATTGGGTTATGGTAATATCTTGGACTGGTATAAAATGGTTTACCATGAGATATCTCCCAGCACCCTATTGCGCTAATTCCCATCAAAGCTGCAAACTATCAGCAAAGTAGTATTGCCTCACAGTTAGTTTACCTAATGTCTTTTTCCCCCCAAAAGACTGTAGGATTTCAGATCTCTTTACGCAACAGAAAATGTTGCAGCTCAGCTACAGGATTTTCTATTGCTCAAAAAAACAGTATGATCTGCTTTCTAATCTTCTCAGTGCTACTGCTGAAAATTATATATATATACAATATATATAACATATATTGGTACAAATATATATATATTTGGTACTGGGAAGTGGTTTTGTCTCTATTCAGATAGTGCACAAGCAATCAAAACTGTCTAAAGAAAAAGCTGCCATACATTCTTCAATTTTGAAAATCTTTTTTATATTCTATTTTCCAGTCAGCTCTAAGATAATACAAATAATAACCAAATGAGACAAAAAAGGTTATTTTTTCATATCTGTTAAATAATGACAACCTGAAGTTGAGACAAATATGATCCTGAAATTAATTGTTCAAAATGAATCACAAAGAATGTCATTTTCTGCCCAAAAGATGCATTTCATTTCCCTATCTTTTTTCACAAAGATTCAGGCTGAGAAAGCTGCCTCCAAAAGCCATTTCTTAAAGATACCAGAGAACAGAAAGGTTAATAGTTAATGCTGCTAAATGCCCCATTATTAAAACTGCTTTGCCATGCAATACCAGGGCAAATGGAAAATGAAAATTAGCCTAGACATCTACAAGCTCACAAAGGAGTTTCAAAGTCTCCAGGGTTGTCATTCCAGCATCTTTACATTATAATCAAGCAGGTCTTGTGTACTTACTGTAGTTAATGCCACCTCTTCCCATTTTCATTTTGATGCAAGTACGGAAAATATAACCGATAATGTGCATGTTCTTTTTACTTTGAGGGGAGGATAGGGGAAAAAAAGAATTTAATTGACAGATAAAACGGATGTAGAAAGGGTAATTTCATTTTCCATCAGAAGAAGTAAGGTTTTATGTTGGGAATTAAATTAACAGCACATGAAATTGGCTTTTCCTAAGTTCATATTTTTTAAACTTTTTTTTTTTTTTTTTCTTTTTAAGTATATAAGAAGAAGTAGACGAAGAAAGAATAAGACCCCAAAACCAAGGCAGAGTTGTAAAAATGCTGATAATGAGCAGAGGCGATTTCCAAAGACAATAAAACTTCTCCACTGCAGTGTGGTTGTGGGCCTGCTTGCTTTAGAATCACTACATTTTCTGCTTGTGTGATACTAAAAAGTTATGCTTATAAATGTTTCCTGATTTCTGTGTGTGATGTTCCATTTTTTGACTCCAGCTGGTTTCAAGCCACGCTCTCCACTCCAGATCTTTTCCTCTCTTTCCTCTGCTTTATTCATGTTGCCTGCAGGTTGTGATTTATCTTTGCAGTTAATACATTTGTATTCACATAATTTTTTTGCTTCTATTTGGCTAGGCAAATCTCTATTGGAATACCAATATGTATAGATTTCCATATTGTCATCACTGACAAAATAGCAACATGAGAGTAAAAAAAAATATATATGACTGTGATGAGTGAGAAAAAAATGCAAAAAGGGGAAAATCATTTTGAAATCACAAAATATAGCAGGTTCTTCGTCCCCCTTTTAATACATAAAAGCAGACTTAATGAAAAAACCTTACTAGTGTTATGCTTAGGAGAAACAAAGACGTTATTTATAAAGATAGGTCCAGGAATAAATTAAATAAAATGATCGTTTATCTTGACAAGTGTAAAAATCAGCTGTAGACCAAGCCAAGCAAACAAACAAACAAACATGCATGCACATGCGTTTGATATTTGCCCAGGAAACAAAGATAAAGAAAAAACAGATCTATAAATTACAATCACCAAAACCAAAGAATGATTATCATCATAAGTAGTTAAAAAACAGGTAGCTTTGATATTTTTTTATTTTGATAAAGTGAGTTGAAAACAGCTGTTTTTAGGCTTACTCAGACAATAATTTTTATTACTGTTGTCTGTTTTCATTTTGTTTTATTTTTTTTATTACTGTAATCTGTTGCTGAGTTCCATGAACAAAATACCCTTCCTTACTAGGTCAAGTTTTGCAATGCATGTTGTAGAACTACATTTCTAGCAAACCCTGAAGAATTTTAATAGAAATGATGTTATATCCACAAATGTCTCACAACATCAAGTGGTCTTGAGGCAAGCATCAGTTCTAGGTGCTCTGAATCCCCAAGCAAATTTTTATAAGCATTCAATGGGTTAGAGGGAAAACCTGCTTGTGGTCAAGATAAAGACAGGGAAATCATTTACCAGTTACTATCAGTGGCATACTTGGTAAAACCAATTCAATTTATGATTCACTGAAACAGACTTCAGCAGTGATAAACCAAGAGCATAATTGAAATAGTAACTCTCCTTCCATCTCGACTTCCCAAGGAAGTTTCACACTAAAATTCCATCTCATTCCTCAAAAAGGATGGGAGTTGTGGTCCATACTCAGCAGCTGCTCACTGCTGCTCCATCTTTCACACACTTTCTCTGCTGCAGCATAAATCCTTCCTACAGGCTGCATCTTCTTTCAGAACCACACAACTGCTCTGCTGTGGGGTTCTTGATGGGTCTCAGGGAAATATGCCCCAGAATCAGTAGTCCTTCCTCTTGTGTGTCAGTTTTTATAGTATTTTATCTCACTTTTTTTTTTTACCCCCCCTCAGAGCATTCCTCATAGGCTCTATCCATGTGTTTGTCCATATGAGCGTGTGTGCATGCACGAGTCACTATACATATAAGATCACTTAGAGATAGGCCACAATTTACTTGTCATATGGAATCATAAAGGTCATATGGTAGTCATATGAACAAGGAGGTTTTTTTTTTCCTGAAGAAGTTCCCATCAAACCCTGCTTTTAATGAGTGGTAGTACCATGCTAAAGACTTTGTGAGGGCTGCTCAGTAAGGCTGTCCAAGACTGGTTGATGGAGCAAATATTGTTCATCTTCACACATGGAGCTGGGCAACCTATACTACCTATCCCTGCCTGAGCATGGGGTTGGATCAGATAGCCTCCAGAGATTTCCTCCAGTCTGAATCATTCTCTAATTCTGTAAGCAGTACATATAATTACACAGATGTACAGCAATACAGATGTACATTTTTTGTAAAATAAAAATAAACATATATTTCATTTATCACAAACTGTTTTTGCTGGTTTTGTTTTGTTTTGTTTTTCCTAGTACTGTAGATGAAATCTGCAAGGAAAGGAAGAGGGGAGCATACCACAATTATAAAAATACATTAAATCTTTCCAGTAGGGGCTGGGGGCAGGAAAAAATAAAATAAAATTAAAAAAAAAAAAAAAAAAGAGAGAGACAGGAGAAAGAAAACAAACAAACAAATAAAAACAAAGAAAGAAAGGGGCAAGTTTAAAACAGAGGTATGCATTCTGAGAGCATAAGTGCTTTATCTTGATTTCAAGCTCCCTAACAATAAGGAATAGCATCTCAGTAGACTTCTTTTTTTTTTCTTTTGCTGACCTGCTAAAAATAAATAAATAAGTAAAGCATAGTATTAAAAAAATAATAATAAAAAAATCTCAATTGCTGAGATATTTCCTTTTTCTTACCTTTCTGGTGATAAGAGCTCTCAGTGTTTCTGAATAAGAAGAGATACTTTATTGTCTCTTGCAAAGATATGAGAGAAGAGGGGAAAAACAATGCCTTTTGTTAGAAGGAAAGCTAACTGCAGTTTGAAGAGCAATTGTAATAGTCAGTATTGCTGAAGGCAAACAGAAACTAAAAAGAAAGCTCTTTAGAATATTATCCTTCCTGAACATTTTTATAAAGTTCCTTAAAATAGGATCCACTTTTGCCTCTGCAGCAGTTTAATTTCCTATAATGATCTCTGATGGAACAGATGATACACACAGAGTTACCCCAGGTATTGTTTAAGTGGGGACTGAATTACTTTTATACTATCACTAAATGATTGGGGGGGAAAAAAAAAGGAAACAAAACACGCTTTCAGCATTGCTTTGCTTCTCGTGCTGCAAGCCCAGCATAGTGATGCTTTTTCTAATCCTGTTTAAACTGCATTTCAGAAGTATTCATAAGCCAATTTTTTTTTTTTTTTTTTTTTTTTTAAGTCATTGAAAAGGATGTGCAAGCAACGTAGGATAGGAAACAGAGGGAGTGTTCATTATCAGGCCTAGAAGAAAAGCAGTTTTTGAAGAGAAAACCCACAAACTTCAAGACTTAAAGGAATTTTCTAGTTATCTTTTCCACTCGGGTGACTTTAGGCTTTGCTACCAAATTGAAACACCATTTTCTGAACAATAATACTACACTATACTATTCTTTTATACCACAGAAGAATATTTTTAAGGCATACAAAATGTATTTCCCTTATGTAATCAAAAACAAAATTCTATAAATTATAATGCAATGTACAGTCCAGTTCCTCCATTCAGTGCATTTAAATGGTATGTGCTGATTAAGCTCTTAGTCATTTATGTTAAATGTCTAATGAAAAGCTCTTTGAATCTGGTTTAACCCATATTAAATGCCCTAGTGGTGCCCCTGGAATTAAAAGAGAAGAAGAAAATTAATCCTATTCTTTGTTCCCTTTATACATTTTAATAAATTATACTGCATCTTTCTTAATGCATTTGTGTCTCAGAGAAAATACCAAATGGTTTGATCCTTTCAATAAAAAGTGAAGGAACAAATTTGCACATTAAAATGTGGAATGATTCAACAATTCAAGGCATTGTGTTTTCCAGAAGGAGATGATGTGTTTCCTTTGTTTCTTAATAACTTTGCATGATGATTTCTGTTTTGTATGTAAGCAGGGTCTGTTGAAAGTTAACAAAGTTTGTTTGTTCGTTTGTTTGTTTACTTTTTAAAAAAAATTTCTTTCATTGGAATTGCTTAACAGAATTCAAAATGCAGTATGTTCTAGAATGTAATGTTGCGTTTGTACAAGGGCTGCACTAAGACAGCAATTGACATGAGTTGACAGGATGGCCAGTGAAAATTCAAGAACAGTCAGGGTGTCTTATTCATGTCCTATTTTTGCAGAACCATAGAAATCCAGTATTGGAACTGAATTCCAGAGCTTTCCTAGTTGTTTTTTATACCTGAAGTAAAGTCACATGGCTAGGTAATGCCTGAGAGATAGTTATTAAACCTATTTTTAAAATCTTCAAGGATGGTGATTCCACAGATTCCTTAAGTTACCAGTTTCTTTCCTATATCTTTACAAAAATACACTGAGCACACTACCATTGCATCTCTGTTTTACAGGGCAATTTCTATGGTTGCAAAAAAACAGCTGTTTCTTCTCCCAGAAACAGAATAAATGTTTGTCTATTGTACTACTTACCTATCTTTATTCATCTGAAAATGGTCTTCTCTTTTTACTTCATCATTTTGCAGGTTCATATGTTTTTTGTTGTTGTTGCTGTTGTTGTTGTTGTTGTTGTTTTTTTTCAGGACTGAGTATATTATCAATGTGAGTTTTGGTGACTCAAATGCAAAATCTAATGTGAGATAAGTTTTCCTGCATGTTAGGAAGATATTTGGCAGAATAATATCAACCACAGCAATAGACATGTAGACACCTTCACAATTAAAAAAAAAAAAAAAAAGAAAAAAGAAAAAAGAAAAAACAAAACAAAAAACAAAAGTAGAAAACAGTGAAAATACTTCTAACATTTCAACATATGGGAAATTAGAGTGTAACTAATGATTGTCTATGAGATAATGGAGCAGTGCCTGGATGAAATAGGTAAATTGCATTTAAATATTCTCTGTTTTGTGATGATTGCTAAAACATTCTTTTAAAAATCCCTAAGATTTTCCTGGAATGAGAAAATCCCCATCTATAAATTACAACTGAGAGTTTTCACACAGACTTTCATATTCTTCACTGAAAAAGACAGTTGCTAGAAGCAATGAGAACACGCTCATTCCTGTTGCAAATCCATGAGGCTAGAAATAGGGTAACCCTGTGTCAAGGAAATAAACTTGGAAACTCAGTAGTTATACATTTGTGCTTTCAGTCTCCTGGTTTAGCCAGCCATTTCCACACCATCCATAAATTAAACATAGTAAGTTTGCTTTTTTTTTCAGGTATCCTTTCTAGCAGCTGTTCAAATCTTAGGAACATAGTTAATTTAAGAGTAAATAATTAGATTTTGTTTGTTTGTTTGTTTTGTTTTGTGTGTGTGTTTTAATGAAGATTTTCTTCAAGAAAATTTTAAAATTTAAAACAAAACAAAATATAAAGAAAAAGTGTTTGTTTATAATTCTGATTTGTAAGTTACTTACAACAACCCACTAATGTTTAGCTAGCACTGCTTGAAAATGTCTTGGAAGAACTGACCACAAATGAGAAAATGAAATTGACAGCAGAAGGAAATGAGGAAGTTACATGTTGCACCTGCTGTGCATCATTCCTGAGAGATACAGCTGTAAACTGCAATTTGTGAATTGCAGTGAGCATTTCTGAGACCTAATGTAAAATAAAGTAGTGGAGAAATTTGCATGAAATTCAGGGACACAGTCAGTTAGCATGACTGGGGACAGAAGCAAAAGCTCTTGTGGCATATTTCAAGTAAATACAATAGAGAGTGATGAGAGTAAGAACCTTAACTATTGGGAAAAATAAAAAAAAGGAAGGGAAGGGAAGGGAAGGGAAGGGAAGGGAAGGGAAGGGAAGGGAAGGGAAGGGAAGGAATTCTCATAAAGCTGTGCTCAAAGCCACTGTCACACACAGGTGGTATATCCTGAAGATGAATCAGCAGCAGCTCAAAAACATCTGCAAAAAGCTGGCACAGGCTCTCCCATTTTGTATTTGCCAGCACAGTAGCCAACAAACAGAACTTATTTGCAGGTTTGGAGAGGGAGTGCAGTCACATGCAGATGTTTCATACAGACTAAAAGTGGGGCATGTAGTCTGATGCTCTTGTAATAGCTCTCCCCAGTCCAGATCTTCCTAAATATTCATCCTCCCCTGTTCTTTGTAATCCACTCATTGTGTGTTACAATTGCCTTCCATAGAACATCACTCACCTTTGCATCCACAGCTGTAAAATAAATGATTTGGGCTGAAGTGTTCTGTTGGGCACAGAACAGATGGTACTAGCCACAGAAAAAAGTCAGCAACACCTGGTTTTGGATACTCAGGAAGCAAATTCCCTGCCCCCAAAAGCAATGGCTCATTATTCAGTCCAGATAATGGACCATTTGTACGAACTTCTGCTATTTAAATCTTAGCATCTGAAATCAACCCGTCCCTCCAATTCCCTCTGCAGATCCAGCTTTGCCTTGGCTACGTGTATCCCCAGCTGTTCTCTGGATGGACTTTTCCACATATTTGAAATCTTCTCCTAGTAAAACAATATATGCAGCTGTAACTATTTCAAGCTGTTTCCTATGTAATAATCCCAGTAGCTACTTTCACTTCAGTGGCTTCCTGTTGAGCTATTGTTTAAAAAAAAGTTATTCTCCAGTCTCAATTCTTCATTCATTACACTTGGCATCTACTGATTCAAATTTAGAATTTTTCTTTTACTCATTACTTGGCACTTCTGCATAATCTGTTGTGTATAGTTAGCTTTCCTTGGCTTTCCTTCATTGAAGTTGATATGAGGTATTTACTCATATCCAAACTATAAACTAAAGAGCAAGAAAAACAAAGCAAAATGAACAAACAAACACCACCAACAAAAAACAGAGAATGACTACAAACATCCTTTTGGGTCAACATTTTGTAGACATAGTTAAGTTTTTTGTTTTGCATATTCCCTTCTCTTGAAGCATCTCATCAGAAATCTAACTTTGCTTATGGCATGTGATACATGCATCCCGTGTTTCAGAAAACTAGGTCATATCCATAACTTGAAACTAGAATTCTCATAGTTTCAAATCTGAACATTTAACCTCTTGTGTTTCAGAAATACTAGTAACACTAATGTCCTCTCCAGAAATTTATATGGGCCTACATATTTCCTACAGGTATATTTCAGTAGTTTGAACTATATGATTATCTTGTCTTTTTTTGATCCCTCAAAATATCCCACCAATTAAAAAAAAAATCCTTCTGTCTTGTAGGATCCCTAAGATAAACAAAAAGTTTTCCAATGCTTCTCACTAAGCCATCATTATACGTACACTTCTTTCCTAAAAATAACACTAATTCCCAGGAGATAAGTTAATCCAATCTTACCTTATCATACATTCATTCCACTTGATGGGAAATGTTTCAAAGACTTGATATTCCTCTTATGAAAACATTCTGAACTGAATACAAACCTTATGACTACTCGCTATGTCATATGTGTATATAATGAAATCTCAGACTACATTATGCTGGGGGAATGATAGTACACAGGACCTCTGCTTTGCTTTCATCCTGTCTGAGATAACTTTGGGGAACTTCCTTGCTCTCATCTGGCAACATCATGCAGCAGCGGACAAGAAAACCTAGTTAAGTTCTTTAAGGGCTTGAATACCATAATATGATTCTTCTACAGATAAGCAGAGACTGAGTGATTTGCCAAATGCCAGACAGATAACAGTTTATAGGACTCAGGAGACCTGATTCTCAGTCTGGAGCTCTACCCATTAGTGACAGTCCTTTCCTCAGTAATTCTTCATGAAGCTGGTATGATTCTTCCACCACCTGCTGTATTGTATAGCGAGATATAACATCTTGCAGCAAGATTTACTCCTAGGTGCTACAAGCTGTCCACATTTTGCAATTAACAGGACATCTTTTTTTCTCTGTTTCTCCCCTAAAATGAATTATTTGGTTCCATAGACCTTAATGATTTTCTTTTCCTCTTAATTAGATAATTAAACTCTGAGTTCAGATCATAACACGCAGCATTAATGATATCTATTTAATCAAAATGTCCATTTGTTTTCATTATATTATGTTTAGTACGGGATGTTAAAGATAATTCTGTGTTAGGTTTTTTTTTTTTTTTCTTTTTTCCTCTCTCTCTGCCTTTTATTTATTGCATACATGTCTACAGATATAATACCCACAAGCATTAGTAGATTAACAATAAGAAAAACATACATTTTTTTAAGAGTGTTGGCATTATATTAACATAATGGAAATGGCATAAGATCAACATTTTTGGAAGTTTGTTGTGATCATTGTAAATCCATCTTGCAGTTCATATTCTGAACTAAATTTTCGGATATCTTTTTGCATATTTTAAGAACAAACTATATATTGTTCTTTGACAATATAGGCAACTTGAGAAATATAGGCAACTGAAAACATTGGTCATGTTTTAAAATCATGTCTTGCAGATTTATAAAAAAAACTTCCCTAAGGAAGCTGGATTTTTTTTTTTTTTTTCATAGTAAACCATTGATTTTTTGGTCATTATATGCCATGAAGGATTAATCTCCATGAGATGTTAAACTCAAGATAGATGTAGCTGTTGTTATGTGGTTTCCAGTGATAACAATTTTGATTTTTTTATCCTTTTTTTTATTGTTATACTATTTTTTTCCTCCTACAATGAAGAACACCAATCACAGTTATATTTTCACAAGATAAAACAAAAAGTGATGAAGCCAACCATGTAGTACACGAGAACCACAAAGAAAATAAATGGCTACCTGTCCTGTGACTTCCTTTTAGAGGACCTTCTTGGCCTTGCCAGAAAGTTGGCAGATAATCATTCTTTAATGTGACAACTCCATTAATGAATGCCCTGGCTCTTTCTCTTGCAGACTTATAGCAGGAGGCCTTTCTAATGGAATACAAAGAATATCTGCTTTCTTTCTGTTTTTCTTTCTTTCCCTGCTGTTACCACTGAATGAGGAATATTTGATGAACACATCATTGAAACCATTTTAGGAATGACATGCAAGTTTCTTCTCAGTGGAATAGAAAATGGAGTCATTCTTAAGGATCTTTTATTCAAACATCTTTACATTTTCAAAAGAAAACATAATTTATGAAGATTATAAAAATAAGATTATATAAGATTCTTTATATAAATATGCTTTGAAAATTCATTATGCTCACACAAACCAAATTTGCACAAATAGAATCATAGAATTGTTTAAGTTGGAAATCTTTAAGATCATCAAACCCAGTGGTCTATGCTGTCACTAGCTGGTGTGAGAAAAACAAAAAGAAAAGAACAATAATGACAAAAAACTGTCCAAGGCAAATTACTTAAATGGAAAACCAAAGGTTAGTTTAAGCGTTTGAACAGGGTTTTTGCATCTCAGTGTCCACTTGTAAGCTCAGCAATATCAAGAACAGTAAAAAAGGGAAGGGGGGAAAGAAGGAACTCTTCTGCTTAACCATGACAATTAAACACTTACTTCCATCTAAGTGGCAATCTCAGCGTAGACAAAGAATAGATAGACTTCTTGTCCCAGGTAAGGTGATGAAGTTATTGGAGTCCAAGCTGGAAGTTATAGGGACTCCAAGTACAATTTAAGACAGAAAGACGATTAACTACAACCAAAGAGAGGTGGCTTTTGGTGGAGTCTGTTGTACTGAAATGCCTATCATTATTTTATATTAGAAGTGGAGCAGGGCTGGAAAAAATCACAGTTTGACATTTGGCAGGACTGTTCTTTTAGACAAATTAAACTTTTTAACCAGACCTCTCAAATGTTTAATAATAATATTATTATTTTCACAGACTATATTGGAATTAAATAAGGAAAAATCTTTGTGCACAAGTATTTCATTATCTTTCTCTAAATTCAATTAGAAAAGCAAGTAAAATGCAAGTTATTTCTCACCCAAGAAAAATAAATATATATTTGATCAGTTCTGCAGCGTTGCTAGAATGAAAAGATAGATTAACTTTGAACATGGTTCAGGTACACGTGACTATCTTACTCTTCTGCCAATCCTATGGCATATTCTCTTTTCACTACGTAGAAACTGACATGACACTATAATTACATTAGAACTGTTTTTATTGCATATAAAAATAAAGTTATTCAATTAACATGTCAATATGGATCATCATATCTTTTAACAAATCTTGCACAGACTTTTAGCATCATTAATTTGCACATGCACAGCATCTAACAGCTTAGCTGAGCTTGAGTGCTGTGGTACAAAGCATTGCAGAAATTTAAAATGGCTGCACAACAAAGGAGCGGCTAATTAAAAAACCCAGGCTTTCCATATTGCATGTTGCAATTTATAATTCATCCTGCCAAGAGTTTTCAGTAGCCAACTCGGGGAATTTTCATAAATCTTACATCATTTAGAAAGTATAATATGCTAATGCAAACACTTTGGGAATGTACAGAACTGATTGTGAAATAAAAAACAAACAAACAAACAAACAAACAAACAAATATCTGCTCATTTTGATCCAAATACCAAGATAGTTCTTGTGTTTAGAAAACTGACAATTTCAGTTTTAATCTTTTTAATCCAGTGCCTTGTAATTATGCAACACTAAACAGTCACAATTTATGAAACAGTAGATGAAGATCCAGACTGAAGCCTTGCATCTGACATCAGGCTACAGGATGGAAACAGTAATGGGGGGTGGCCTCAGAAAGCCATCCTGCTACTTGCCAATCTTATTTAAATTTTATTGCTACCCAAATTGGAAAGATTAGATAGTAATTAGCAGTTTCCCCACCAGTATAAATTCTGCCTCTCCAAGCAATCTTTTGATAATGATCCTGTCCCTCCTTCCCACAACTTCAGGGAAATTTCAGAGCCAAATATTAAACAGGCAGTTATGAAATTGTGCTCAACCACCTGTTCTCTTGACCCGTGGCCGACCCATTTAACAAAGAACTGTATATCTCAATTAGGCCAGGTGATCCCATAGATTGCCATTTGATAATTAGCACGCTGTCCCCTTCCCTCAAGCTTTTACAAGATTCTTCTCATGATGAAGCCTTCTCTGATACAGAAGGAGGTGCTGAAATTATTCCCTGTCAGAAGCTTAGCTAAAAATTTGAGTAGTATCTAAAGAGTGATAAGGGAAAGATTAAATCTTGGATAGGAGTACAACATTAATTACAATGTGTCATAGCAAAGGTTCATCTAAAATTATATCCTATGTTTGCAAATGATCATAGAGGTCCAGTAATGAGTATAAGATTAGGGTTAGTATGTATGATTTTTCTCTCACTACTGCCCAAGACTGCAATAATTGCAGCTTAGGGTGTTCTTGAGATGGAGATAGGTTCTACAGAAGTAATTATCCTCAATGACCTTGTCCACTCTACCCCCAAACCATACAGATGCTCAGAATTGACACACTTTGCAGTATGAAATTCCACGACTTAATGAATGTAGAAAAAATGAATAGAGAATGATCATTCATTAGTTCTCAGAATAGAAGAACAAGAAAAAAGTCAGGCAAAGACTTAAAGAAAAAGGACTATTTTTTTAAATAGGGCAATGGGAAAGAGATTGCTGCCATGTATTGAAATAAATGAATTAAATAAATGAAATAAATGGATTCAAAAACATGTTGACATAATGGATGTGTCTAAGCATGGCTCTTTAGTGTGTTCACTTAAATATAATTTTCAGCTCTGGAAGGCTAGTCACTTTCAGAATATTGGAGGTTACTCATGGAGATGACTTAAGTCCATGTTGTGCACATTCCTTGTGTACATACAAGCACTCCACTAATCCCTGAATGGACAGACTGATGACAGTATTCAAAAGACTTTTATTGATTTTTGAGACTGTGCCTATGCCTGTATAATCTAATAAATTCCGAACCTTCTTTATTTCATGGAAGCAGTAAAGGCATGTGGAGAATTCAGTGGGGTAAACATAAAGAAAGAACAATGAAATATTTATATGGAATTAGCATAAAATATTATTTTATCAAATGCTAATGGAGACACAGTCATTAAAAATAATTGTGGCCTTTAGATTATTTGAAGAGAAGATGATTACAAGACCAGACAGTGAAAGAAATTCAACTGAAGAAAGGAGAGAAAGACAGCTAAAGAGAAGAATAAATAACTTAAATGAAGGGATAAGGGATAGAAAGATTAAACAAGAAATCAAGAAAGACAGGAGAAAGGAAATATTGGTGGAGGAATGTGGCGAATAAATTTGCAGTTGAAATATATTAAAAAAAAATAGAAAAAGAAGTAGAAAAGATACTATAGAGAGAAAGATTAAAAAAAAAAAAAGAGAGAGAGAGAGATTGGAAAAAAGAAATATAAATATTTGAAAAAAAGGGGTGGAAGGCAGAAGAAATAAAGAACTCAAATGGACAAACAAACAAAAAAGAATCAAACCCTGAGCAATCTAATACACTTTTGAAATTGGCCCCACTTTGAATTAGTATCAGAAAAATGTGACTTTCCCATCTCTGGGAAAATATGACTGTCCCATCAAACTTGAATTATTTTATAATTCCATGAAAGGAAATAGGTACATGTTAAGCTTAAAATAATTTTACTTGTGGTCATAGTCGGGTGTATAATAATAATTTTTATTATTAAAACAAAACAAAACAAAACAAAACAAAACACATGAGAATAGAATCAATAATCAAAGATTTTCTGAGTCAGGAAAAAAAAAAAAAGTATCTATTTTCACTTTAGCATCTGTAACACAAAGAACATGGAATTCTCACTACTTGCCTGTGGACAGAAGAACTGATCTAGACCTTGATGTAGAAATATTTTCCACAACTAAACCGAGTAAACATCTGAACTTAAACAGAGCTGCAATTTGAGAGCATAACCTTTATTATAAAATATATATATGTTATTATATTGTATAGAAGCCACTACGAGAATTTAAAAGAGATTATTGTGGATCTCAGGGTAGTGCTTGCAATCCTTATTGTTAATCATATTCCTTATTACATTCCTGGTTAATCACTCCTCTATATTTTGATTTGTACATTCACAGTACTTAAAGACTGCATCCATGAAGGGGATCGTTAAGATTAATGCCAATCAAGACATCTTACTCTAAAAACATATTCTAGATCCATGAATCAATGGAAAAATGAGCATATGCTAAATCACAGAATCACAGAATCACAGAATCACAGAATCACCCGGGTTGGAAGGGACCTCAAGGATCATGTAGTTCCAACCCCCCTGCCTAGCAGGGCCACCAAACATACACATTTAGATCAGGTTGCCCAGGACCCCGTCCAACCTGGCCTTGAACACGTCCAAGGACGGGGCATCCACAACCTCCCTGGGCAGCCCGTTCCAGGGCCTAACCACTCTCCTCGTAAAGAACTTCCCCCTAACATCCAACCTAAATCTTCCCTCCTTCAACTTGGATCCATTTCCCCTAGTCCTGCTATTGTCAGCCCTTATGAAGAGTTTACTCCCCTCCTGGGTGTAGGTTCCCTTCAGGTATTGATAGGCTGCAATGAGGTCGCCCCGCAGCCTTCTCTTCTCCAGGCTGAACAAGCCCAACTCCCTCAGCCTGTCCCCATAGGGGAGGTGCTCTAGCCCCCTGATCATCTTAGTCGCCCTCCTCTGGACCCTTTCCAAAATCTCCATGTCTTTCTTGTACTGAGGGCTCCACACCTGGACACAGTACTCCAGATGGGGCCTCACAAGAGCCGAGTAGAGAGGGACAATCACTTCCCTGTCCCTGCTGACCACCCCTCTCCTGATGGAGCCCAGGATCCCATTTGCCTTTCGAGCTGCCAGAGCGCACTGCTGGCTCATGTTGAGTCTCTCGTCCATCAGGACCCCCAGGTCCTTCTCTGCCGAGCTGCTCTCAAGGATCACTCCTCCCAGCTTGTACGGGTGCCTGGGGTTCTTCCGGCCCAAATGCAAAACCTTGCACTTTGCCGTGTTGAACCTCATTAGGTTCACCCGAGCCCAGCTTTCCAGCCTGTCGAGGTCCCTCTGAATGGCATCCCTTCCTTCCACCGTATCAACCGCACCACTCAGCTTGGTGTCGTCAGCAAACTTGCTGAGGGTGCACTCAATTCCCTCATCGATGTCATTGATAAAGATGTTAAAGAGCACCGGTCCCAAGACAGACCCTTGGGGGACACCACTTGTTACCGGCCTCCACCTGGACATATAGCCATTGACCACCACCCTCTGTCTGCGGCCTTTCAACCAATTGCTTATCCATCGGGTCGTCCACCCATCAAATCCACTTCCCTCCAATTTGGAGATGAGGATGTGGTGGGGGACCATGTCAAAGGCCTTGCTCAGGTCCAGGAAAATGACATCGGTCGCCTTCCCTTCGTCCACCAATGCCGTCACTCCATCATAGAAGGCCACAAGATTAGTTAGGCATGACCTTCCTTTGGTGAAGCCGTGCTGGCTGTCTCGGATCACATGCTCATTCTTTATGTGATCGAGCATGTTGTCCAGGAGGATCTGTTCCATGATTTTCCCAGGCACGGAGGTGAGACTCACCGGCCTGTAGTTCCCCGGGTCCTCCCTGCTCCCCTTCTTGTATATGGGAGTGACGTGACCCTTCCTCCAGTCGTCCGGGACCTCACCTGACAGCCACGACTTCTCAAATATGATGGAGAGCGGCTCGGCAACCACCTCAGCCAGCTCCTTCAGGACCCTGGGATGCACGCCATCCGGCCCCATAGACTTATATTCATTCAGTCTAAGGAGGCACTGTCGGACTTGCTCTGCCCTTACAGTGGGGAGGGATTTACCTCCTTGGTCCCCACATAGAGGTTTGGGGATGCAGGGCTCAGGGACGTGAAAAAGACTAGAATCCTGGCCACCAGTGAAGACCGAGGTGAAGAATTCATTCAGCACCTCAGCTTTTTCTTCATCTGTTGAAGCCAGTTCTCCTTTTAAATTTACCAAAGTAGGTACACCCGTTTTGGCCTGTCTCTTCTGGCCAATGTACCTGTAGAAGGTTTTCTTATTGTTTTTCACATCCCTTGCCAAGTTCAGTTCTGCCTGCGCCTTGGCTTCCCTGATCCCACGTCTGCAAGTCCGGACAGCATCCCTGTACTCTTCCCAGGTGACACAGCCTTGTTTCCAGAGCTTGTACACCCCTTTCTTCGCCCTCAGTTCTCTCAGCAGGTCCTTGCTGAGCCATGCCGGTTTCCTACCTCGCCTGCCCACTTTCTTATTCAGAGGAATGGAGACCTCTTGTGCTTCCAGGAGGGCATCCTTGAAGAGCAGCCAGCTCTCCTCAACATCTTTGTCTTTGAGGGCGGCGCGCCAGGGGATCTTGGCCAGCAATCCATTGAGTAGCTTGAAGTCTGCTCTTCTAAAGTTCAGCGTCCTGATCCTGCTCTTTGCCAGGCCCACATCGCTTGAGATCACAAACTCAACCAAGGCGTGGTCGCTGGAGCCCAGGCAGCCTCCAACTTTGACACCTTTGATGATCTCCTCAGCGTTTGTGAGCAGCAGGTCCAGCAACGCTTCACCTCTGGTCGGTCTGTCCAATACCTGAACCAGAAAGCTATCGTCAATGGATTCCAAGAGCTTTCTGGAGCTCTTGCAGCTCGCCGTGTGGTTTTCCCAGCAGATGTCCGGATGGTTGAAGTCCCCCACCAGGACAAGAGCCCGTGAGCCAGACATCTCACGCATCTGGAGCAAGAAAGCCTCGTCAACAGCCTCCCCCTGATCAGGTGGCCTGTAGTATACCCCTAACACCAGCTGACCTGTATTAGTCCCATCTCTAATCCTAACCCACAGGCTCTCAACCTGTTCCTGACTGTTTCTCGTAGGGAGCTCCTCACAGTTTATCCAATCTCTGACATAGAGAGCAACTCCCCCTAAAGATCAGCAGTGACGAAGATCTGTACAATGCTGATGATTAAATAATTACAGTGCCATAGGCCATGTATCTAGAGTACGCGGTATCTTTCTTTGGCTCAGCTACATGGTCATTTTATGGCTTTTAAAGAAATTTCATAGTCCTATGCCTTAGTTTTCTCTTATGCACACTGAAATATAGACTTTAGTATTTTATGTAGTTTACTTTAACATCTGTAGTTGGAAGATTCTATAAAATATGCAGGAATTTTCATTAATTGTAACACAAACCATTAGCAGACATTATTTTTCCTGAAAGAGTAAAGTTTATTTCAAAACAAGCAGTGTGTTTATGTTCAAATAAAAAAAAAAAAAAAAAATCAAATAAAAAGCCATTGAAATATGGCACTGAAAGTGTTATGACCAATGATGCTAAATTTTTGCATATTTTTACGTATATGATTGCAGTTTCAAGTTCTATAGTCGCTAGCATATTTGGGGGTATCTAATGGAAAAATCAAACAAAAGCTCTGTTTTTCATTTTGCTCTACAGCTCTCAGGATTTGTTGTGGTAAGACAGTGTGGTATGAAAGACTTTCTACTTTCCTTACCAACCTTCACAAGAGAACACTTACTTTATTTTTACTTTCCTCATTTCCAGTAGCCAGAAGTTTTACTAAGATTCTTCAAATAAAACTGGTCATTCAGGAAATGATTGAGAAAGATAGTTGCACAAGAGAACTAATAGCAACTCTCTGCAAATGCTAGCTACAAGCAAATCCTTATAAGAAATATCTATGTGTCATATTATAACATCCAAACAGCAATAGTAGGAGAGAAGAAAAAAAAAAAAAGACAAAATTGTGGACAAATAACCAGAACGCCTATGTAGATCTTCTCAATTCTATATGGATTCCTCTTCCCAGATCCTCTGAACAGCCATATGAATTCCATACCACAAAAAGAGGCTGGAGCAGCCTATTATTTCTGTCATGGAAAGCAGGAAGAGATCTTTTAAAAAAGACTTTCTTTACATGGAGCAATCTGAGCTTACATCTATCCTTAAAAATTAAAAGTAGGATTATTTAGATTTGAAGAAAGTTCCAGTTCTAAATTCCCTGTCAGACTGAAAGCTAGACCACATTTACCTGGTCTTTATCACTGTTACAATAAAGAGATTTTTATCTTATATACAACTGAAATGTCACTTGCTGCCTTTTTATTTGTTTTGTGTATATTCTGTCTGCATGAATGCTATATGTACTTGGGAATGTGTCCGTCAGTGAAGATAACCTTCACCACGTGACAATATCCTTGCTGTTATCATTAAAAATGATAAAAATGGCAAGAAAATCTTTTGTAAGTAATACTTCGATGGTGCCAAGAGTTGATTTGAGAGAATACTAATAATTTGAGATCAAGATCTTGATGTAGACTACTGTGACAATTTCGGAGTATAATTAGTTGAATTGAAGGAATACATCTTGAGATATTTAAATTTGTTATTGTATAATATCCGTGGAAAAGATCGTAGCAGTAAAAAATCACACAACCAAGGGCAGAGACAAATGCCCCTCACCTGTGAAATAAAGTCCTCCAGGAACTGTTTATTCTCTTGTTCTGAATATATCAGTTATTTTTAGGTAACAAGGAACGCAACTTACTATGAGAAAAGCAATCTTTTTAAAAGTGACCTATGGGCAAACAACATATCAGTGATATCACCAAAGACAGTTACAAAATCATAGAATGGCTTGGGTTGAAAGGCACATTAAATATCATCTAGTTCTAGCTCCTTTGATATGAGTTGCCACCCACAAGATGGGGCTGTCCCAGGCCCCCAGTAACTTAGTCTTGAATGCTTCCAGGATAGAACATGGATAGAATGATGGACCAAGGCAAGAGTTTCAATAGGGCCAAGTATCGGGTCCTGCACTTTGGTCACAATAACCCCAGGCAACACCACAGGCTTGGGGAGGAGTGGCTGAGGGAAAGCTGCCTGATGGAAAGGGACCTTGGTGTACTGATGAACAATTGTCTGAAAATGAGCCAGCAGTGTGCCCAGGTGGCCAACAAGGCCAATGGCATCCTGGCTTGGGTCAGGAATGGAGTGGTGAGCAGGACTAGGGAAGTAATCCCGCCCCTGTACTCAGCACTGGTGAGCCTCACCTCGAGTACTGTGTTCAGTTTTGGGTACCTCAATACAGAAAGGACATTGAGGTGCTGGAGCAGGTCCAAAGAAGGGCAACAAGGCTTGTGAAGGGCTTGGAGAATATGCCCTACGAGGAGAGACTGAAGGAACTGGGGCTGTTCAGTCTGGGGAAGAGGAGAATGAGGGGAGACATTTTTGCTCTCTTCCAGAACCTGCAAGGTGCTTACAGCGAGGGCAGGGCTGGTCTCTTCTCACTGGTGTCAGGTGACAGGACAAGGGGAAATGGCCTCAAGTTGCACCAGGGTAAGTTTAGGTTGGATATCAGGAAACACTTCTTTCCAGAAAGAGTTGTTAAGCACTGGAATAGGCTCCCCAGGAGGTGACTGAGTCACCACCATCCTTGGATGTGTTTAAAATCCATTTGTTTGTGTTGCTCAGGGACATGATTTAGTGGAGGGTTGTTAGGGTAGTTTGGTTAGGTTTCTGTTGGACTTGATGATCTTTAAGGTCTTTTCCAATCTGAGTGAGTCCATGATTCTTTGACTCTATGCACAACTTCTCTGGGCAGTATGTTCCAGTGCTTCACCAGTTTCTAAGAAAATAATTTCTTCCTAATATCCAATCTGAATCTCCCATTTTTTATCATAAAATCATAGAACCATAGAATGGGCTGGGTTGAAAAGGACCATAATGATCATCTAGTTTCAATCCCCCTACCATGGACAATTTTGCCAACCACTAAACCAGGCTGCCAGAGCCACATCCAGCCTGGCCTTGAATGCCTACAGGAATGTGGCATCCACAACCTTCTTGGGCAGTCTGTTCCAGTGCATCACTATCCCCTGTGTGAAATTTTTTCTCCTAATATCTAACTTAAACCTCCCCTGTCTCAATTTAAAACCATTCCCCCTTGTCCTATCAATATTCACTCTCATGAACAACCATTTCTCTTTCTGTCTGTACGTTCCCTCGAAATACTGGAAGGCCACAATGAGTCTCCCCAGAGCCTTCTCTTCTCCAAGTTAACAAGCCCAGTTCCCTTGAGCTTTCTTCATAGGAGAGGTGCTCCAGCCCTCTGATAATCTTAGTGATCCTCCTGTGAACTCATTCCAAGAGCTCTATGTGCTGGGGACCCCACACCTGGTCACAGTACTCCAGTTGAGGCTTCACAATCAGATCATGTCAAAAATCAGTCTCCCTTCTGTTTATCAGCTCCTTTTAATTACTAAGGCCACAATTAGGTGTTTTAGAAGTTCTCTATTCTTCTGACTGAACAACCCTAAAGGTTGACTTTCCTCATAGGACAAGTGCCCCAGCATTCTGATCATCTTTCTGTCTGTCTTCAGAACCTTGTGCTTGAGACCTTAAGCCTAGATCCAGATGAGTCATTACAAGGGTAGAGCAGAGGAGAACGATCACCTTCCTTGCTTTGCTGACCAACTCTCTTTTAATGCAGCCCAGGATTCATTTGGCCTTCCAGCCTTCCAGAGCTGGTGAGTGTAATGCTTCTTGCAGCTGAAGAAAGAAGGCCTCATCAACAGGCTTCCCTTGATGAGGAAGCCTGTAGTAGACCTTGACTGCCAGAAACCCTTTATTGTTCCCAAAATTGTATCCACAATCTTGCAACCTGTTCATAGCTCTTTCTCAGAGGCAGAGCTTTATGATCATTTTTTAACATACAAAGCAACACTCTCACTTCTCCTAACTGAGCAATCTCATAACCCTTGATCATAGCATTCCAATTGACATATATATCGCACTGCACTTCTGTGCAAGGAATTAGATCATTGTTTTCTATTTAGATTGCTCTGAATGCGATTGTCATGGTTTTGTGATTTTTTGTTTTTTTGGTATTCCACATCATAATATCATGTCATGCATTGGGAGTTAAAGTGATAATGCTACAATTCCAGGTACCTGTGTCTGTACATTGCAGAAGTCTTGGGATCTGGCCCTTCCTGGTTGGGCGGTCTCTTACTCCCTTGCAGTGGGTGCTGGAGGGTGCTTTCCTAGCTGTACCAAGCTTTTCAGGTTTGACTCGGTCTCAGGAACTCTATCTCTCTCCTATTTTATTTGATTTATTAGTCTCAATTTCAATTAGGTTGTATGATATTGTGTTGTCTTGCATTCCAATACCATAGTTAGTATTATTAGTATTAGTATTTCCTCCATAGATCATTTCTGCTGTTTTTTTTTTTTTTTTTCCTTCCCTGAGCCCAGTTCCCATCTCCCTTTCCCTTTTCCCTTTTCCTTCCCATTTTGTGGAGCTGCGGGGTGGGGCAGGGGCCTACTGCCCCCCTGTCGTGGGCGTAGGCTGATCTACTTAACTCTGTGACAGCAATGTGTCCTATTTATTTATATGGAAAATACAATAGATATAAAGAGTATAATAACACTAGTTGGTAGAGTGAAATCTCAGTTAAAAAAAAAAAAAAGCCACAAACTATTTTTCAATAGTTGCTATTATTAGCTATTCACCTTTTTTTGTTAGCAATGAATAAGAGCCTCCATGCCACAAACACAAAAATCTGTGATGCCATGTTATATGACCTGTCTTTCACAACACTGTTATCAGTGCTGAAAAGCACCATACACCATCTCACTCCACTGAAGTCCACTTTCTGGTCTCCATAAATGTTTCAGCAAGCATCAGTGAATGTCAATGGGGGCAATTTTGTGCAGTTTTCTCCAGATGGAGGAACTCCTGCTTCATACACACTTCCATGTTAGATATCATCTGGTGTATGGCAACAAACTGTAACAGAATATTGGAGAGAAGTTTCACCTTTGCTGCCATACCTGCAGTATTCACCTCTGATGTTGTGGGCCAACACAATAAAATGGGAGCCATTTTTTTGGAGCAACCTTGCATATAATTTATTTGGAAATCTCACAATAGAGTTTTCTTTAGATGCAATAATTCTCTATTACCTAGAATTTCACCTATTCTGTAGCTTCTGAAAACATTTCAAGACTATGTTTTCATAACTCAGAGAGTTATGAGTATTCACCACTGACTTACTCCCTGTAATCAAAGTTAAAAGCTTTAGGCTTGTAAAACTATTTTTCATTGTCAAAAATGGATTTGTTTGTTCATTCTTTTATTCATTCATACTCTTCTGCCATTGTTCGGAGTCCTGGTTTTCTTTCAATTAAAATGAAAACCTCACCATCATTTCTTATCTTTTTTATACTTTCTATGAGCTCTGGTTATTCTGTGATCAAAACATCAACCTATCTAATGAAAGTGGACAGTGATATGAATTGGTTGCTAGTGCAAACAATTTTATTGCAATTAAGTTTCTATACATATCAACATGCAAAACACTGCAAGGATAGAAATGATCAAATAAAATATCCACAGATTTTACTCAGACAGAAGAGTGATGGATCAGACACTCTTCTGATATAAATGAATATAGATACAGGCTGATAATGTCAATTATCAGGTAAATTTTAGGTGGCTAGTGTGTTAATGCCTTTTTAAACAAAACTTGGGTCAATATTACTGTCTAATCCAATTGCATTTTCTTACAGGAATTATTTATTATCATAAGATAAAGTATTTTCATGTAAAATATAAGAATTCATCACTTAATTAAAAGAAAATTGTCTATTAAAATATCCTGATTTACTCATGGCTCTTGTAGGGGAAAACAAAAAAAAAAAAAACAACAAAAAACAAACAGACAAAAAAAAAAAGCCTGAAAAACAAGCCATTATAAAAATGCTTGTTACAGACTACGGGTCTTTTGAGTCTTTAATCTCTATGTGGTCAAATATCATAAAGAAACACAAGTCAAGGAAGTTCCTGGTAGCTAACTAACTGCTACTGAGTTCTCCTGCAGCACACAGTTGTATGCCCTGAATTTCTCTAAATTGCCTCTAAAGTTCTTTTACGACCCTAATGAAGGGCCTGACATTTTGGAGGACAGAGAATCAAAGGTAACCTAGTGACATCCTGAAACTTAGCATTGTTTTTCATTTCAATGGAACAAAATCTGTCTTCTCAGATAAAGGCATAAGGATTTATTCCTTTTGAAGGAATGAGAATGCTTTATTTGATTTCATAGGACTGCTAAATAGAAAAATGTTACAATTCCAAATTAAAAACTGACACAATTAAAAAAAAAAAAAAAATTAAAACCAGTTAACAGAAGCTTCTAATTGCTTAAATATACCTGCAGATTATAAAGGTATATTACTGTTGGTCTGGCTCCTGAAGCAGTAATATTTCAGCTCTTTCAGTTCTGTTAGCACAGATATTGGTTTAACATGCACAACAGTCTATTTTTATTTGTGTTTCTCAAAGCTTTCTCCTTATCTCTCACAATAAAAGCTGGGCTGCAAGAGACATGGTATTTATGTTCGAGACTGCTATGATCATTTAGTTTGACCTTCTCTGACACTGTCTGTCTTGAAAAGCAAGTATCTGACTGTTAGCTGCATCTTGTTTACAGAACAAGTGAACAGATTACATTTGTTTCTCAAGAAGTTTCTCTCAATTGCAGAAAGTGAAGAGAGATATTCAGATGGAAGTTGCTGTGAGGCACAGATCATATATTTATGAAGATGAATGAATATAAGACAGGGATAGGTAGAGTTTGTGGAGTGTTTTTCTGACCCTAACTGCGCAGAGGAACTTCAAGTGCCTGCTAAAATGAAGGCTAGGATGTGAGAGTCAAACACAGCATATTAGGAAGTTGCTAGTTTCCGAATGAATCTTGTGCTTCCACAGCAGTCCAAAGATGATTTATTCTGACTTACAGATTCTTACTGTAGTCTCTTTCCATTCCAGTGAAAGCATAAACCAGCAGATTACCTAATGAAGACTATGGCTTCCTAAGAAAGTGAAAAGCATCAGTGAATCATGAAGTCATTCCACCATTTGTGCTGGGGAACTCAATACCTGTAATCTTTGCTTCACTAAACAGTCATGAAGGCCACTTAACTTCCTATTGCTTTTATATTCTGAACACTTGCTCTGAGGAAAGCACGTAGTAAGTAGGTATTTGAATGAAATCTTTCATCCAAATTCTCTGCCCATCTTCAACGCAAGAGTGCATTAACTGAAGCTGACTGAAAAAAGGGACCTCCATGACTTTCTAGATGAAGAGAGATCTCCTGCACTCTCTGAAATAAGTTGATTTCAAGCTAAATAAAAAATAAAATAAATGCATTAAGCTTGTTACTAATTTTACAGAATCTAGAGGAAAAATAATTTGATTGTTTCAGTCCACATCTCAATAGTCAGGAGGATGTGTCCCAACCCACAGCTGCCTTCCTGCACAGTTTGCCCCCCTTTCTGGAAGAATCAGATTCTAACCAAAGGACTTGGAAATAAGGTTTGATGTAATAATTTAGTATTCCTATTAATGAAGCCCCTAATATTTTATTCTACCTGGTTAGAAGATATCTCTGTTTCTTTAAACACCCACTTGTCATTGAAAATAAACAATCTCATTTTTCACTTGCCATTTTTTTTTCCTTTTGTCTATAGGATTTTGAAAGTATGGTGAAGTAAATCTATTCAAGAATTCAGGTATTTGAAATATATGTTGAATCACTGCTGGTAATTACAGAAATAGAATAAATAGTCTAGAATTTCAAGGTAAGCTAGATATATTTCAATATTTTATGATCAGAAATGCAGATACTGCACTTGGAATTAGTCTATTAAAGCTGCTTTGCAAATTCTCCTGATATCACTTCATATCATTTCCCCTTAAATCTCTATCTTTCTAAAGAACATTTCAATATTGGGTCAGATTATGAATATTAAAGGCTCTCCAAAACCCATGCTAATTTTAAACTACATGCACTGTGAATTGCAAATGACTTGAACCGTTTGAGCCTCAAAGTGTACATGAATCATCTGCTTCCAAAACCAGGTCATGAAATTTTCTGTGTTCACAACTCAAGTCTCTGAAATATCAAGTCAGTGTTACGATACTCCATACCTTTCATTTCTAACATATTTTTATTGAGAAATAACAGACTCATTAAGATCTGTTTTCAGAGTTCTACAGTGTCTCAGAGACTAAAGAATTCTCTTCAAACACCAGGATGGATTTCTTTTGCACTACAACTCCCAGCCTTGAACATAGCCATTGAGCTTCTCTCTTGGATCATCCTAAGATATGACATTATCATGTGTGGCTACAGGGTAATGATTTTCAAGAATTTCACTGCTGTGATTCAGGATAGACATGTCAGAGAATGTCAAAGAAAGGCTAGATTCTGCAGAAGAAGTAATTACGAAGACTGAACTAATGAACTCATCAGTCTTTTATTGTTGCTAGACTAGGTGATATATCTAGTTATGTTTACATACATCTCTAACATATGAACATAAACAGGCAAACCTTGTGAGAGGCCAGCCAACAAACCTGATAAATTCTGTTTAGTAATCTCATCTCTCCTCATCATCTTCTTCCCTGACGCTGAAAATATCACTATTTTGAAACACAGTGCAATAAATTACTGTGAAACTAAAATGAAAATGTAAGTATCTACACAACAGCATAGAGAAAAATGGAGGTCTTGCATAGAGACCTGTTGGACTCCTTAACTAAAATAGATTACATAAAACACAGGAAATAATAGGCCTTATGCTAATTTTGTTCACAGAACTACGAACTGACAAAGAAATACTAGCAAAAATCTGTGGATTGGTTTGTCTGTCTTGCCTAGAGAACTCCAAACCCTGAAGTTCTTATAGAAGATGATTAGTCTGATTTTAAATACTTTTTTAGGATCAATTTTTTTGAAAAAATGAAGTTGCCTTTTTCTATCTGTAATTTGTAAAGTTGCTCTGATGATTTGGCTGAAGCTGACGTCTAAAATACCTACACAGCTTTCCCCCACTCCTCATGGAGGAGATAAGGAAGAATAGGGAGAATTGCTAGTAAGAAAACTCATGGTTCGAGGCCAAGCCCGATAGATCACTTACTAATTATTTTTACAGGATAAACAAAGTCATCTTGAGGGATTTGGCATAATTTGTTGACAATATTTAAATACTGATTTGGATAATGGAAAACAAAAATGATGAAAAAGAAACATACACTAGTTCACCAGGGAAAAATACCTTTCTGACCTCTTTACCAGGCTCAACCTTACTTAGTTTCTCCAGACTCCTTTCCACTCCTGTCTTGTTATCATGGAAGGTTACACTTGGTCCATTCAGAGGGGCAAGAGATGCAGTGTGGGTGGTTACAATCAGGATACAGCAGTTTCTCTCTAATGATCTTTTCCTCTCACACGTTTTTTCTCCCCACTGGTGTGAGTTCTCCATGAGTTGCTGGGAGTATCTAGGCCTTTTGTTCTGCTCTTGGTGTTCCTTCTTCTGCCTCTTACTCATCTGGTTTACCTCTTCTGTCTGTGTGGCATGTTCTGCCCTTTCATCAGTTTCCTGCCGTTTATTAGGACTCAGCTATGTTTTCCAGTTTGGAATTGGCTCAAAGACTCCACATCTGGCACAGGGTAGCTCTTGATCTCTTCCCAGAGAGGCCACCCTTTCAGATCTCCTGCTATCAAAAGGAAACCTAGGAGTGAAAAGATATTTTTGAATCTTAAATTAATTCAAGTATTCTTCCAGATGCAACTTTGCAGGGGTAAAGTACTTTTTGGCAATTATAAATACCAGCAAGGATAAAATGCTCTGGTTAAGCCATTCTTGTACCTGTTCCTTAAATATTTTCAATAAAAATTAATTCAGATAGGTAACTTTTATTGCTGGAAGTACGTTGCAGGTTGATATCTTAGTATGAGAACTTTTCTTAGTAACCTAGTATGTAACACACTGACCTTTTCTTCTGGCTTGTAAACATTTAGTATAAATTTTAATTAACCCTTTCTTTGTTTGACCAGCTCAACAAACAAAAGGTCTCAACTCTATTACAATTAGTTGGCCTTTTGCATGGTAGCACCTTTCCTAGATCTCTATTAGCATTTAAATTAAGAAAGGTCAACTGCACACATTATAGCCCAATTGTACAAAGCCAGCTAAATGATCAGGAAAATCTACAATAAAAGTTAGCATTAGGAAGTACACTTTGAAGGTTTGTTGGCTTAACTATTTTTTTTTTTAAGGAGAAACAATAAGGAAAGTTACTTCTGAACTCAAAAGATCTATTTATTTTGTTTTCTCCTATTAAGAGAAAAATTCTTTCCTAAGTTCAAGAATATGTTTAGCTTCATTCAAGCTGGAATCTGAAGTTATTCCTTATATATAAGATTCATGTTGATTTAGATAGAAGCAGAATTTAACCCAAAGGCTTTGTGTTTTAAATCTGATCATTGACTTATGTAGCACTGGTTATTCAGTTTTTCAATTGGCTGTTAAAATTCATTATCAGATTGTGTTTCCAACAGAGAATGTCCACAATTTCTTTTACTATAGGGGAGACCTTATTGCTCTCTTCAAATACTTAAGAGGTGATTGCAGTGAGAGTGGGATTGATCTCTTCTCTCTGGTGATGGGTTACTGGACAAGGGGAAATGGCCTCAAGTTGTGCCGGGGGAGGCTGGATATCAGGAAAAAAATTATTCACAGAAAGGGTTTTTAAGCACTGGAAAAGTTTCCCCAGAAGGCTGTTGAGTCACCATCCCTGAATATGTTTTAAATCCATTTGGATGTGGTGCTCAGGGACATGATAAAGCGTTAGGGTTAGAGATGTTAGATGCAGATGTGAGAGTTAGGGTAGTGTGGTTAGACTATAGTTGGACTTGATGATCTTGAGGGTCCTTTCTAATCTGAGCAATACTATGATTCTATGATGCTACCATAGTTGTAAAGAAAAACAATTTTATACTTGTTCTTTCTCTTACATTTTTTCATAAGTTCTATGGTATACTTTGGCCAAATCAGAGTTAAGAAATGGTATAAGTGGAATTTTACTTTTACCTGAGTTATACTGTTGTGGTCTCATGAACATCATCTTATCATGCTTTTATAATCTGTGGAAATCTTTTATAAAATACTACAAAAACAAGTGTCCTTGTTCAGTTCTGCTGAAATAATGCAATGCTTGTCCTAATTGTTTAGCTTCTCATTTCACTGACAGCAAACTTGCCTCTTGGCTTTATCCAGCCTGTTGCTTTCTTTCCTGTCCTTTTGGTAAATGGGGTCATTGAGAGACTTTTCCACAACTTAACTGTCATCAGTATAGCAGTAATGGAAGAGTCTGAGTGAATCATAAAACTGCTGTAAACTGACAGTTCCTTTTAGAGAAGGGTTTATTTTTTTGTTTCTTTTGCTAATTATGAGAGAGTGAAGAGAAACAGTGTACCTTACATAAGCAATAAGATAAACATGGTAGTTGACAAACCCCAAGTTCAAATCCTAGCTTGCTGTGCAGTAGCTCTATTCATTCAGTGTGCTCAGGTGTAATTTAATGATTCCGTTATGATTTTTCTGATGCATACTTAATATTAATAGCTAATATTAAGCAATTAATTCTTTTTTTTTTCTCTTTTATTTTCTCTTTTATTTATTTATTTATTTATTTAAATTGTTTGGGCTTTTTTCCCGCAGGAAAAAAAAAAAAAAACATACCACATTATTTACTGTGTGTTTTCATGAACACAATTTAAATGGCAGGTGTGACTTTATGTGTGCATGTGTTTATGAGTACTCAGCATACTTGCTAACTAAGCTCTATCCAAATAAAACATGAAAAGTGAGAGTTCAAAACTCCATTCATTTGCATGTCAGCTTGTGTACAAGACAGAAAGGAACTGCATCTAATGATGCTTCCTTCCTTGCTACGATTTAAAAGGGCAAAACCATCATGGAGGTCATTTTTGACAAACCTATTTATTTTCCATTTTCCTAAGCATTTGCATTGACAATCAGAATCCTGCTCAGTCTCTGATTTATTTATTTATTTATTATTTTATCTGTGCTGCCCCTTCCTCTCCTTAGCCTTTTCCCCCTTTTTCTTCCTTTGAAAACTCTAATGACTAGACTCAACTAAAATGTCAACATTTGCAATTCTGGAGCCTCATTTAACCAATAGAAATAATAATTAAAAGGGTAAAACCTTGGAGAGATTTCTTCATTTTATATGGTTTGCCAGCGATGATACACATTCAAAAAAGTCAGTAAAAGAATTAATTAGAAACAGCTAACGCTCAACAAGCTATGCAAGTTAATGAAGCAGAGAGGGAAATGTCATCTTTGAGACCCAGAGCTACATAGGCTTGGATAATATATACTCCTACCTTACTCTCCTCAATAAACCTCTTTTAATCCCCCTCTAAAAAATCAATGTTAATGACACTGATTTACTAGGAAATGACAGCCAAATAATGCCACAGGAGTTGTTCTTCTTTTATGCTATTTTGCTTCTGAAGAATGGCGAGTCTATTTTAGAAGCGTAGGTTTGGTTACTGCAACATACACCCAACTTTCTAAAAACAACTTTCTTCCTTGGTTTTCTGTTGTAGATGATTCTGAATAAGAGCAAAATCTTCCTTTCTCTACAGTAAAAGAGAAATATCTCACAGATTCAGATCAGGAAAGATCCATCAAGCCCCGATTCATAGAATCATAGAATCATTGATTGGTTTGTGTCTCTTTCTTTAAAATCATCTTGTTCCAACCCCTCTGCTATAGGCAGAGACACCTCCCACAATACCAGCTTGCTTGAAGGTTTTTCATCTAGCCTGTTGTTTTTTTCTAAGTTTCTCCGGAACTTTCTCTCCATCTCTCAGTTGTTATGCTAAGTTAAATGAAGAACTGCAAAAATAACCACATATAAGCAACACTTACCAGCAGACCTTGTTCTCCAAGACCTACCTGTGAATGTTCACATTTACAGAGTAATATATGTCATTAGAGAAATCATTCATTCTTTCATTCTTAAAAATTAGTCAGATGGTGGTAGCAAAATCATCCCACAAGGCAAAAAAAGAAAAGATTTTCTCTAAGCAAATAATAGGCAAAAAAAGAAAAGATTTTCTCTAAGCAAATAATAAAAAGAAAAAAGAGAGAAAGAGAGAAAGGGAGAAAGAGAGAAAGGGAGAAAGGGAGAAAGGGAGAAAGGGAGAAAGAGAGAAAGAGAGAAAGAAAGAGAGAAAGAAAGAGAGAAAGAAAGAAAGAGTGAAAGAAAGAAAGAGAGAAAGAAAGAAAGAGTGAAAGAAAGAGAGAAAGAAAGAAAGAGAGAAAGAGAGAAAGAAAGAGAGAGAGAAAGAGAGAAAGAGAGAAAGAGAGAAAGAGAGAAAGAAAGAGAGAAAGAGAGAAAGAGAGAAAGGAAGAAAGGAAGAAAGGAAGAAAGGAAGAAAGGAAGAAAGGAAAGAAAGAAAGAAAGGAAGAAAGAAAAGAAAGAAAGAAAGAAAGAAAGAAAGGAAAGAAAGAAAGAAAGAAAGAAAGAAAGAAAGAAAGAAAGAAAGAAAGAAAGAAAGAAAGAAAGAAAGAAAGAAAGAAAGAAAGAAAGAAAGAAAGAAAGAAAGAAAGAAAGAAAGAAAGAAAGAAAGAAAGAAAGAAAGAAAGAAAGAAAGAAAGAAAGAAAGAAAGAAAGAAAGAAAGAAAGAAAGAAAGAAAGAAAGAAAGAAAACTTGTTATAAAATGTTCTTTTATTTTGGAGAGCTTAACACTATTATGCCTTTGGTTAAACTCTCACTGTCTTCTAAATAGCCCTGTGAAATATTTCATATATATTTCCAAGTGCCATCAGGATTATGATATCTGAAAACCTTCCAGTACTTCTGGGACAGTTTTCAGTGGCTTTTCTGAACTATGTTCTAGCAGATCATTGTGAGATTTATTATGGCTTATGTGTGTTCTTCTCATATTTTCATAAATATTTATTTTTCCTTGCTGAGATCTAAAAAGAACTTACTGCATTTTGTATTTAGATATTGAAGGTATTTTCAGGTTTTTGTTTTGATTGTTTGTTTGGTTTTGTTTCTTTAAAGCTACCACCTTTGGGGAATATACATATATATACATATACAAAGATACGTACATATATATATATATATGTATGTATATATGTATGCATATATGTATGTATATATGTATGTGTATATGCAAAAAATGCCCATAAACTTATGTATGAAAACACTTGACACATCTGAATATTTGACACCTATCACACAATTTTTTACCAGTACTTTCCTAATGGTTATATTGGGTATCTGTACTCTAGAAGGTCTAATTTTCTTTTGGAGGTTTTAGTTATATTGCATACACAAATCCCTATTACTCTGTACATAGCCATTGAGAAACATGTTTATTTTGATTGTGTTACTGTTATATATATGTGTGTTATTAGCAGATTTTGGGCTAGCTAGATATTTAACACTTTGTGAAGCTGCTTAAACTAATCTATTAGGTGATCTCGGTGATTCCAAGTTAAAGCCTACATATCCAGAGAGGTGCTGTAGGAGGAAAATCTTCCTATTAATGATCATCCTTCCAAACAAAGTATGACAAAGTAGAAGAAAAATAATGCACAGCCTAATCTCTTAGGATTTATGCCACCTTCTAACTGTGCTATTTCACACAAGCCTGAGATGGATGTCACCTCTAGTATGCCCATCCAAAAAAAGCTCTGCATCTTAGTTGTGATAAATGTAAAGAGTGTACAATTCTATTTACCTCTTATTTTACCATGCTGTGACCACTAATGTATAAATAGATTGGATATTCATTATTATTTTTAAAATTATCCAAGAACCTTAGCT